>NC_053025.1:7723055-7745352 GCF_003073215.2 Triticum urartu
TCCATTGCATTTTTTCTCTTGAGTTCATCTTGATGCCCGAAATGCTGTTAGAAGAGTGCTACTTGAGTTAATTGTCAGATCTGCTGCTCCAATTAGATATTTGTCATTTTTGCCATGATTCTTGTATGCATGATATGCCCATGAGCTCTACATATGTTTTGTTAAGGGTTTTGCCATCTTTCCAGAGGTGCAACCCATGTATTTTTGTGACGTGTGTGGTGACTAGCACAAGCTTGCAAAGTGAGGCATTTGTTAATGCTGATTTCAGGGACTAAGCATTTCCACTAAGTCCTTGAGCTGTTTATCTCATATGGCCATATGTTCATGTTGTTTCGTAGTGATCCGTGCCTCTTTTGAGGATGATCAGTAAGGATGTTTTGTTAATCTTGTAGTTCTCTATCCATCAATGTCTTTGTTTGCATTTATGGAGCACCCTAGCTTGAGTCAATCGAGCTCTACTTTTGTCATTTCGTAAATCTGGGCAGATTGTCTACTTGTTAGCAATTTTGCCGATGATGTTGTAGTTGATCCGTGCATGCTATGCTATTGTTCTTGCCATGTCTAGCTTGTATTTTGTGTATTCTTGATGGGTGTATGCTTAGATTGTCATGACTTGCTCTGTAGTGAGTGCATCGAGCTCATAAACATGCCTACTTGATATATGTTTCAGCATGCTCCAGTTTTCACCAAGTCTGAGAACTGATTATGTTTTTGCCATGTTCACATGCTTTCAATTGTATTTTCTGATCCCTTTTGGCTCAAGGTCACTAAGGGACTTTTGTTAAGCTCTTTGATTAACTCCATGCCATACTTTACTTTTCCATGTTCAGGTCCTGTAGCATATTGTTCTCATGCTCTAAAGAGTGCTACCTGATCTGAAATTCCAGACAAGTGTTAATTTCACTAAGTCTGAAATCTGTTTACCAAATGCATTTTTGCCATGCTTGTTTGAACCTGTTAATGGATGAATTGGCTGTAGCTCAGTGCTAGACTTTTGTTAAGCATCTTAAATGGATTCCTTCCATGTATTTTTATGCCATGTTTGAGTGCTGTGGCATGTTCATCTTGTCGCATTTAGATAGCTACTTGCTGTAAATCGCAGAACGTGGCCATATTTGAATCGCTTGCCTTTTCCAAACCGTAACTCCGATTCCGGCGTTCTTTATATCGTTTTCAAGCGATTTCATCTCATCTTTCCAGTGGCACACTTGGATTTCCAAGTTGAGTCCAGGTTCATGCATTCCTTGTCACATCTTGCATATGCATCCCGCATATCCCGCATAGCATACCATCTTTGCATCATATTGTTTGATCCTTGCACGTGGTTGATTGTGTCCTTGTTGCTTGTTTGTCTTGTTTGGGTAGAGCCGGGAGACGAGTTCGCTAACGAGGAGCCCGTTGAGTTTGCTTTCGAGGATCCAGTCAACTCTGACAACTTTGCAGGCAAGATGATCATACCCTCGAAATCACTACTATCTTTGCTTTGCTAGATGCTCGCTCTTTTGCTATGCCAATGCTACGATGCCTACCACTTGCTTTCAAGCCTCCCAAATTGCCATGTCAAACCTCTAACCCACCATGTCCTAGCAAACCGTTGATTGGCTATGTTACCGCTTTGCTCAGCCCCTCTTATAGCGTTGCTAGTTGCAGGTGAAGATTGGAGACCGTTCCTTGTTGGAACATTATTTACTTGTTGGGATATCATTATATTGCCATGTTATCTTAATGCATCTATATACTTGGTAAAGGGTGGAAGGCTCGGCCTCTCGCCTAGTGTTTTGTTCCACTCTTGCCGCCCTAGTTTCCGTCATATCGGTGTTATGTTCCCGGATTTTGCGTTCCTTACGCGGTTGGGTTATAATGGGAACCCCTTGATAGTTCGCCTTGATTAAAGCTTTTCCAGCAATGCCCAACCTTGGTTTTACCATTTGCCACCTAGCCTCTTTTTCCCTTGGGTTTCCGGAGCCCGAGGGTCATCTTATTTTAGCCCCCCGGGCCAGTGCTCCTCTGAGTGTTGGTCCCAACCGAGCGATGTCCGGGGCTACCAGGGGCAACTCTGGGCTGGCCTACCCGACGTTCTGCCATCTGAGTGTGCCCTGAGAACGAGATATGTGCAGCTCCTATCGGGATTTGTCGGCACATTCGGGCGGTGTTGCTGGATTTGTTTTAACCTGTCGAAGTGTCTTGAAGAACCGAGGGTACCGAGTCTGATCGGAACGTCTCGGGAGGAGGTCTATTCCTTCGTTGACCGTGAGAGCTTGTCATGGGCTAAGTTGGGACTCCCCTGCAGGGATTTGAACTTTCGAAAGCCGTGCCCGCGTTATGGGCAGATGGGAATTTGTTAATGTCCGGTTGTAGATAACTTGAACCTTACTTAATTAAAATGAATCAACTGTGTGAGTTACCGTGATGGTCTCTTCTCGGCGGAGTCCGGGAAGTGAACACGGTGTTGGAGTAATGCTTGCGCAGTGTTCTCTAGTTTCTCGCTCGCGCTTTGCCTCCTCTTCTCGCTCTCTTTTCGAACAGGTAGCCACCATATATGCTAGTCGCTTGCCTGCAGCTCCACATATTTACCTTGCTTACCTATTAAGCTTAAATAATCTTGATCGCGAGGGTGCGAGATTGCTGAGTCCCTGTGGCTCACAGATTACTATTACACCAGATGCAGGGCCTGATGATTCCGCTCCAGATGGCGCGCTTGAGCTCAAGTGGGAGTTCGACGACGACTCTCAACGATACTATGTTTCTTTTCCTGATGATCAGTAGTGGTGCCCAGTTGGGGTGATCAGGACCGTGTCGCATGTTGGCTTATCTTTTATTTTGGCGTAGTAGTCGGGCCATGAGTGTTTGAATGTTGTAATGCTATTTATGTACTTGATTGACGTGGAGAGTGTAAGCCAACTATGTTATCTCCCCTTTTATTATCTATATATTACATGGGATGTTGTGGAGATTGCCTAACTTGCGACATTGCTTTCAATGCGGTTATGCCTCTAAGTCGTGCCTCGACACGTGAGAGATATAGTCGCATCGAGGGTGTTACAGATGGGGTTCGCCGGAGAGGAACCGGGCATCGCCGGAGGAAGGAGAGGACGGAGAGGCGAAGGGCGGCGGAGGCAGAGAGGCCGGACGACGGCGAGGGCGGATCGGCGCGGTCGCAGGCGCGGGGAACGGCGCTCGCCGGCGCTGTCGTGGTTTTGTCACGGCAGATGTCCTAGAGAAAGGACTTAGTCGTGGAGCCATCGCGACGGGTTAGCTTGAAGGGGTTAAAGCGGACACAGGGACGCAAGAGAGTTTATACTAGTTCGTCCCCTTCGATGAAGGTAAAAGCCTACGTCTAGTTGTGATGGAATTGATGGGGTTTCGATGACTAGGGAGCAAACAAGCTTCGCCTAAGTCTCGAGTTGTTGTCTGTTGTCCTTGAACCGCCGCCGGGTCGTCCCCTTATATACACGGGTGACGCCCGTCGGTTCACAAAGTCCCAACACCGGTCCATATTCGTATCCGGGTTGGTCTCTCCTTATTCCTAACTTACAATACAAGTTTATATACAAATGTCGGTTTACAGCTACAAGTCTTAAACCGACTACGGGCCTTAGGCCCTCATCTGTCTTCTTGGGCTTTAGCACTCTTGAACTACTGATGAAGTTGACCCGGCCCAGATAGGCCGGTTTACGCCCAGCAGTAATATCCCCAACATTAGGCCCCAGATTGATTTGAACGGGTTCATGTCAATCCTTTAGCAAAAACTTCATCTTCAACATCTTCTCATAAATTGGTAAACCGCCATGATGTCATCTTCTCTGATTGCTGTAAACCGGAGTGACGTCACCTGTCATAACGAAGCTATCCATTATGCTTCCTTGTTTAATAGATCTGCGGAAATCGAGGCGACAGCTCCGTTTCGTGGCCCCTTGATTGTCGCGCCTGACACATGTCCTTTTGCCTTATAAATAGGACCGAAGGGTCATTTCTTTTCTCCCCTTCGTGCCTTTCTTCTTCGTCTTCCTCGCGTCGCCAGCCTCGGAGCTCCGCCGCCGCCGTCAACTTCTGCACCAACCTTGGCCGCTGCATCAACCTGAACGCACCAGAGCACCGCGGCAACCTTCCGCGTCTTCCTCAACTCTGGTAAGCCTTCTGCTCTTCTCAACACAGATCTGTTCTAGGGTTTCGTGTTCTTGCAGTGTTCATCACCTGTTCATGTTCATATACTAGCTCCTGGATGCATCTGTGAACCCCTGCTCTGTGTAGCGGTAGCTTTTAGTATCCGCCTTTAGTTTCATGCCCAAGACCATAGATCTCACATATATTTCTGCCCATTGATTCAATACTGTTCTGCTTTGAGCTTTTGAATATTTTTCTTATTTTCTGAACTTGCTTCAGATCCAACGCTGTAGAGAAATCTTGTGAAATCTGTTTCTGCATACTTATCCATCCGCAATCTCAGCTGTTTCAATGCTTAGATCCGGGTTTAACCTTGTAGAAAAAATTGCCAAACCGGTATATACCATTAGTCCCCTTGTTGAACCGCCAGATGTTGTTGCTTCATAAAACTCCGGTTTAGATAGATCGTCTCCGGTTTAACATTGCACATACCAATGTACCTTAATCAATGCATTTTTGAACCGGGATCATCTACCTTGTAGATTTCATCATGGCCAAGCAAGTATATGAGTGCAACTGGGTTCCTTCTCGCGTCACAGAGGCTCAACTGGACGATTTAGTCCTGATCGGCGCCTTAGGCAGCAAAGATACCATCCATTGGAGGGCTCCTGGCAAAGAATGCCCTCCCACACCTCAAGAAGGAGAGGTCGTCGTTTTCGTAGATCACTTAGCCCGGGGCTTTAAGCCGCCCGGTTCTAAATTTTACCGGGACGTTTTAGCCGATTTTCAACTCCATCCACAAGATACTGGCCCCAACTCTGTTACAAACATGTGTCACTTCCAAGTGCTCTGTGAGGCGTTCTTTCAAGAGGAGCCCACAGTGGAATTGTTCAGAGACTGTTTCCATCTAAACCGCCGTACTGAGTTTACTGACGGCTCCAATACGGAGTTGGGTGGCGGCGATTCAGAAAAGGAAAGAGGTCACATACCCTCACGCCAAACTGCACAGCCACCCCAAAGAGTGGAATCAAACATGGTTCTACTGCAAAGACACCTCCCCTGCTGGTGAAAATCCCTTGCCTGGCTTTCGTCCGGAGCGGCTCAGCAATACACACCCCTTTCCGCAAAGGTTGACTGCCCAAGAGAGAAGCAAATATGCTCCTCAACTGTCGAAGCTCAGAGCCTTTATGGCCAACGGTTTAACAGGGGTTGATCTCGCCCGCTGTTGGATATCATGGAGCATACTGCCCCTTAGTCAGCGCTCCGGTTTGATGTGCGAGTATACTGGCAGTGTTGATGACCCACTGCGACATTCCAACATCCAGCTCACCGATGAAGAAATCACAGAGGCTGTGAATAAGATGCTGAATGAACCGGAACACATCTGTGCTAAAACCGGCCTGCTTCCCTTCTGTGCCACCAACAAACCGCCAGCTGTAAGAGTTTGATTTTTCTTTTTGCTGAATCTGTTATTGATATATCTGGTCATTGTTTAATATCAGTGTCTGTGTAACCAGGGCAATGATCCGTTTTGGAGCAAGAAACTGCCGCAGGAGAAACCAGAAAAACCAGACAAACCGGAAAGAGCAACCCGGCAAAAGACTAAAGCTGTGAAGAAGACTGCCCACAGGAAAAGAACCACTGCATCCTCTAATCCGGCCCCTGATGATGATGTGGATAATCCGGACCTTGAGGTAGGGCTTGACTCACTTGGCTTATTTTTCATGCGTCTTATTGATGATGATATTTGTCAGGATGATGCCGAAGCCAGCCATGCTGATGCTGTCAGAGGTAATTATTCTCTCTTCTGATTCAGAACCTTTTCCTTCACTAAAAATCTTTCACAATCCGGAAAGTTAAATTTTCTCATCCTCTTGCTTATTTGGATCCCAAATTTCTTATGAAGACCCAACAGCACGAAGCTCGCAACCCGGCACAGCGGCCAGGTAGTTACCTCCGCCGGTTTACCGAACAGTCCGGTTCGGAAACGCCGTTCAGAGGTCTCTAATTTGCTTGTCAGTGCTTGTCCTAAAGCGGGCTGCTTTCGTCAACCTCTTAATCCATCTGACTCCGATTTACCAGGTTACTTCCCACTCATCCTCTGGCGAGTCATCGGCTACTCAGCTGCCACCGCTCAAAACGGTGCTTGGGTAAGCTATACTTATCATAATATTTGCAGCACATCGCCTTGGAACATATGCTGTATTTGATTTTGTTATTCCTTTCAGGGCCAACCTAGGCCAAGCAAGAAGGCTCGCCTGGACAAAGCGGCCGAAGAGGATGCCGTCCTTGAACCGGGCAAAACACCAGATCTTGAAGCGGCTATTCCTGAGGATATACCCAATGATCCACCGCAGCAAGACGACGATCTTATTGCTGAAGAGAGACCTATTGATACCTCAAATCCTGTCAATCAGCCCACAAGCTCCATCCGGATTGAGAAATCCACCGGTCCAACAAAGCCTACTGACAAGCCAACAGCCCCAGTGCAAACCGGCGATACCAAGGATGATGAGGTTGTCATTACTGGCATTGGCCATACAGAGCCAAGCAATCCTGTCGCTTTGTCCAAACATTCTGCCAAGGAAGAATTTGCTGCCTTTGGCAAAGGCAAGTGGAATGCTGATCTGGCGACTTACGCTGCTCTGAACGCCCAAGATATCCATTCCGGCTACCTGAACCGGCTGTATACCAGTCGTGACTATGAAGCCGGTCTGGTTAACATGATGAAAGATAAATATGAGGTAACTTCCATATGCTCTTTCCTGCTTGTATGCTTCAATTCTTGCGACTCTCCTAGCCCCCAAGGGCCGGTTTGTAATCTTCTTTCAAACCGGGACTTACTAATATAAATCTTAATGCTTTGAAATTCGCTGATGTAGCCCCCAAGGGCCGGTTCAACTTAGCGTAGTTAAACCGGTACTTTAAGTAATTGAGATTGCCGCATCAGAATATATACGAGCAAATAGCCATTAGCCCCCAAGTGCCAAGTTGAATACTTGTATTGATCTTGGGACTTTGTAAGCAATTGAAAGATGAAGATCGAATATGCATTAGCCCCCAAGTGCCAAGTGCATAACTTGTTATGTGGTTGGTACTTCAATCCTTGTACCGTTTTGTTGAAGCATATAACTGTCTGCATGCAGGCTGAGCTGAAGACGAAAGAAAGCCAAGTCGCCGATCTCCAAGAAAACCTGAAAACCCAACAAGCTGAAACCTCCAAAGCAAAAGAGGAATTAGCCAGCGCTTTAAGCGCCATGGAACAGCTTAAGGAGAGCTTCAAGAAGAAGCGGGCGGATTGGGCCACTGAAAAGTCCGCTTTAATCAAACGAGCAGAGGATGCCGAGGCTGCACTAAAACCGGTGGCGGATGAACTGACCAGCATAAAGCGGCACGTGCATGCCATGACCACTGCTATCTTTGGTAAGCCAGTTTGACTTCTGAATTGATTCTGCCTTCTTACAGAGCTGCCGGTTTGTTAACCCTTTATGATATTTCAGGGACACGCATTGGTCACTTGGGGTCAGATGTGCGGAAGAAATTGAAAGCCGCCTATACGTTGATCGAACAACTGTACACTGGTGCACAGCGTATCATCTGTACTGCATCCCACAACAAAACCGGCGCCCACTTTGATTCAGACACTCTGATGAAACTGTCGGTGCTTCCTGCCCGGGTTGAAGAGCTGAAGAAATCTGCTGCTCGAACCGGTGCGATCAATGCCTTAATCCGGGCAAAAGCTTGGGTGCCGGATTTTGATCCTATTGAAGCGGCTCAGGGCTATCCCAGCTTGAAGGAAGACGGGTCAGAGTTTGGTGAAGCGGATCTGCGAGCAATAAACCGGGAGGTGATCCGCTAGCTTGTCAATTGGCTGAAGAAGCAGACTTGTCTCATTATCAAGCCCAATATGACAATCAGAACAAGCGAATAGCTGCACCAATTCATGAATCGGAAAATCTTATCCCTCCAATCCGTAAGCATACTTACGCTCCCGATATTGACCCGTCATTGCTGATCCATGATGAAGCTGTCTTTCAAGCATTAATGGGAATCGACTGGACAACTGTTGATTTCCAGCCGCTGGGTAGAGAAACTGAAGCTGAAGCGGCGCGGATGACCCACAACCATCAGGCCAGGCTGGTGACCAAGCTTGAACCGGAAGCCGGTTTAAAACTGCTTCTCCTTGCGAAAAACAATGATCTTATTGTGGGCACCATGTTGCCTTGTAATAGGCTAGCTGATACTTTTGATGTTGATATGCCTTCGTGCATAATTACTGCAACTTGCTCTTCCTTTGGGTGATGAACTTTCCAAAGTACTTTCTGTAATAAAAAATCTTAAAGTGCCACCGCGGTTGTACCGTCAGGCGGAATATGATGTCTGCATACATGAAATCAAAACATCCGAAATTTTTAAGTATATGACCAAATTTTTGAGATACATAATACCTGCCATCGTTGAGCGTGAAGTTGGCTTGGCCAATCTTGAAGCGGAGTTTTATAAACCACCACTGTTGGAGGAGATAGCAGCTCCTATATATGATGCCGGTTTACCATGTAAACCGTGCCGGGTTATAATAAACACCGTGTTACTCCATAATAGGATGTTAACAAAAAATCAAACCGAGCAAATAGTCGCTGGATTAAAAATGGACCGTGTTCCGTCAATTGACAGTGTGAACCGGTTGAAAACTTTGTCGGTTTAAAAAACGCAATAAAAAGAAAGAAATATCTTTCAAAGAAAAGTGTGAAGCAAAGGCAATGACAAAACCGTTTGCAAAAAAAGGCTTATTTGAGCTGATCAGATGGCGTTACCATGGCCGAACACGACCAAGCTCCCGATAGGTGTAACTATGGTTCTAGTCAGCCAGGTCCCCAAATGAAACCGTGGCATTTATGCCGATCAAGTGGCATGGCAATGGTTCGGGTTCGACCAAGCCCCCAAGTGATTCTGTGGCCTTAGGCCGATCAAGAGGCATGACTGGTTCAGACGTGACCAAGTCCCCAAGTGATCTGGTGGCTCTCGCCTATCAAGAGGTATTGTATTGGTTCGGACACGACCAAACCCCCAAGTGATATAACATGATGCTTTTTAAAAAGCTAACTCAAGGGGTAAACCGGAGGCCGCTTTAGAACAACTCCGTGTAACCACACATGATGTAAAAGAACAGATACCCCGCTTTAGCTGAGGTTCCGGTTTATTATATTTAATCATAATATATACATCGTCGTAATATGTACATAAGTAGAGCCAATGGCTCAGGTATAGTAAGGCCGAAGATGAGCTATGTTCCACGGCCTGTTGGTCTCCTCCTCTGATGTACGTGAGTCTTTATGCTCTCGAATATCGATCAGATAGTATGACCCGTTGTGCAGATTCTTGCTGACCACGAAAGGCCCCTCCCAAGGTGGGGATAGCTTATGCATATCAGTCTGATCTTGGATGAGCCGAAGCACCAAATCTCCTTCCTGAAAGGTTCTGGTTCTGACTCGGCGACTGTGATAACGACGAAGATCCTGTTGGTAAATCGCCGAGCGGCGCTGCTATGTCACGTCTTCATCCAACAGGTCCAAAGCGTCTTGCCGTGCTGTCTCATTGTCCGCTTCAACATAAGCCGTCACACGAGGTGAATCATGACGGATATCACTGGGGAGAACCGCCTCCGCTCCATAAACCATGAAGAACGGTGTGTATCCTGTTGATCTGTTGGGTGTTGTATTGATGCTCCATAACACAGATGGTAATTCTTCTACCCAACAACCCGGCGTTCTCTGCAAAGGAACCATGAGCCGGGGCTTGATGCCTCTCAAGATCTCTTGATTAGCCCTTTCTGCTTGACCATTGGACTGTGGGTGTGCCACTGATGAAACCAAGCCGGATGTGCTCCCGTTCGCAGAACTCCTTCATGGCACCTTTGGACAAATTGGTACCGTTATCTGTGATGATACTGTGTGGAAAGCCAAACCGGAAAATCACTTTTTTGATGAACTGAACCGCCGTGGCCGCATCACACTTGCTAACAGGTTCTGCCTCCACCCACTTTGTAAACTTGTCAACCGCCACCAGGAGGTGGGTCTTCTTATCTCTGGACCTTTTGAAAGGCCCAACCATATCCAGCCCCCAAGTCGCAAACGGCCAAGTAATTGGAATCATTCTCAATTCTTGAGCCGGTACATGAGCACGTCTTGAAAACCTTTGGCAACCATCACATCGTCTGACCAAATCCTCCGCATCAGCATGGGCAGTTAACCAATAGAAGCCATGACGAAACGCTTTAGCCACCAGAGATTTTGAACCGCGTGGTGACCACAATCTCCTTCGTGGATCTCACGCAAAATTTCACGGCCTTCTTCAGGAGACACAACAGCGTTGAAACGCCCCTGACACACTGCAATGATGCAACTCGCCGTTGATAATAGTCATGGACTTGGATCGCCGGATTATCTGTCGGGCCAGAGTCTCATCCTCTGGTAACTCGCCCCGGTTCTTGTACGCCAGGTAAGGAAGCGTCCAATCCGGAATAACATGAAGAGCTGCCACCAATTGAGCCTCCGGATCAGGAATAGCCAAATCTGCTTCACCAGGGATCTTGACCGACGGGTTGTGCAGCACATCCAGAAAAACATTGGGCGGAACTCGTTTGCGCTGAGAGCCCAGCCGGCTTAAGGCATCCGCCGCTTCATTTTTCCGCCGGTCCACGTGGTCCACCTGATAGCCTTTAAAATGACCTGCAACAATATCCACCTCACGATGATATGCTGCCATGAGTGGGTCCTTGGAGTCCCAAGTGCCAGACACTTGCTGAGCCACGAGGTCCGAGTCACCGAAGCACTTAACTCGACTTAGATTCATCTCCTTAGCCATCCGGAGACCATGGAGCAAGGCTTCATACTCAGCTGCATTGTTAGTACAAGGGAACATTAAGCGGAGAACGTAACAAAACTTATCACCTCGTGGGGAAGTTAATACGACTCCAGCCCCCGAGCCTTCCAATTGCCTGGATCCGTCAAAATGGATGGTCCAATATGTGTGATCCGGCTTTTCTTCAGGTGCTTGCATTTCCGTCCAATCATTGATGAAATCAACAAGTGCTTGAGACTTAACCGCCGTCCGAGGCACATACTTCAAACCGTGCGGCCCAAGCTCTATAGCCCACTTGGCAATCCGGCCAGTTGCTTCCCGGTTCTGGATGATATCCCCCAAAGGAGCAGAACTGACCACCGTAATTGGGTGCCCTTGGAAGTATTGTTTAAGCTTCCGGCTTGCCATAAAAACTCCATACACCAGCTTCTGCCAATGCGGATACCTTTGCTTGGACTCAATGAGTACCTCGCTGATATAATAGACCGGACGTTGAACCGGATGCTCCTTACCTGCCTCCTTTCGCTCCACCACAATAGCCACGCTGACGCCCGAGCATTAGCAGCAACATATAGCAGTAACGGCTCCTTGTCAATGGGAGCGGCGAGCACAGGCGGATTGGCCAATTGCCGCTTTAAGTCCTCAAATGCTTCATCAGCAGCAGAACTCCAGACAAACTGATCCGTCTTCTTCAACATCTGATACAAAGGGATTGCCTTCTCACCAAGACGACTGATAAACCGGCTTAACGCGGCAATCCGGCCTGCCAGGCGTTGAACATCATTGATACACTTCGGTTTAGCCAGGGAGGTGATGGCTGTGATCTTCTCCGGATTAGCCTCAATTCCCCTATTGGACACCAGAAAACCCAATAACTTGCCCGCCGGTACACCAAAGACACACTTGTCCGGATTAAGCATCATCTTGTATGTCCTCAGGTTATCAAAGGTTTCCTTCAAATCATCAATCAGAGTCTCCTTCTCCCTGGATTTAACCACGATATCATCCACGTAAGCATGTACATTACGGCCAATCTGCTTGTGAAGACAATTTTGTACACACCGTTGATAAGTTGCCTGGGCACTCTTGAGCCCAAAGGGCATAGACACATAGCAGAAGGCTCCAAAGGGAGTTATGAACCGTCTTCTCCTGGTCCTTAACTGCCATTTTGATCTGATGATAGCCAGAATATGCATCCAAAAAACTTAAACGCTCACAACCCGCCGTAGCATCAATAATTTGATCAATACGGGGAGGGCAAAAGGATCTGCTGGACAAGCTTTATTAAGATCTGTGTAATCCACACACATACGCCAGGTGCCGTTTTTCTTAAGGACCAGCACCGGATTGGCAAGCCACTCAGGGTGAAAAACTTCAACAATAAAGCCAGCTGCCAAGAGCCTGGCTACCTCTTCTCCAATCGCCCTGCGTCTTTCTTCGTTAAACCGGCGGAGGGACTATTTCACCGGTTTGTACTTAGGATCCACATTAAGGGTGTGCTCAGCGAGTTGCCTCGGTACACCTGGCATGTCAGAGGGCTTCCATGCAAAAATGTCCCGATTCTCACGGATGAACTCGATGAGCGCGCTTTCCTATTTCGGATCCAAGTTGGCACTGATGCTGAACTGCTTGGACGAATCACCAGGTACAAAGTCAACAAGCTTAGTTTCTGTTGCCGATTTGAACTTCAGGGCCGGATCATGCTCCGTAGTTGGCTTCTTTAATGAGTCATGTCTGCCGAATCAACATGGTCAGCTCCTCGTCGGCACAAACGACTCTGCATAGGCCGCATCTTCTTCCTCGCACTCCAAAGCGATTTTGCGGCTTCCGTGAACCGTTATTGTCCCCTTGTGACCCGGCATCTTGAGCTGCAAATACACATAACAGGGCCGTGCCATAAACTTGGCGTAGGCCGGTCGCCCAAACAGGGCGTGATATGGACTTTGGATTTTCACCACTTCAAACGTCAATGTCTCCGACCAGGAATCATGATCATCCTAAAGGCCACCTCCAAAGCTATCTTACCAACAGGATATGCGATTTGCCAGGTACTACACCGTGGAACACCGTATTGGACGGTTTGAGATTTTTATCTGTTAGTCCCATACGACGGAAGGTCTCATAGTATAAGATATTAATGTCTGCTCCATCCATGAGCACCTTGGTGAACTTGTAACCTCCCACCTGAGGCGCCACCACCAGAGCCAACTGACCCGGATTATCAACCAGGGGAGGGTGATCCTCTCTGCTCCATATGATTGGCTGTTCAGACCAGCGTAGATAACGGGGTATGGCCGGTTCAACAGAGTTGACCTCCCTCCTCTGAACCTTCCGGTATCGCTTGTCCAAGCTAGTGGTGAAGACATGGTACTGCCCACTGCTCAACTGCTTTGGGTTGCTCTGTAACCGACTGTTGCTGCTGTTGTTTTAACCACCCTGGTTGTTCTGACTATTTTGATTATTATGTGCCCGGATTACCATTAAATCCTGAACAGAATTTCCTCCACTGTAACCCGGCCGGACCCTGAGCCACCGCCGGAGCCGTGATCATACCGGAAAGCATTAGAATTCTTGAACTCCTGCATAATGAAGCAATCCTTCCAAAGGTGGTTTGCTGGCGCCTCCTTCGTCCCATGTCTTGGACAGGGCTGGCTCAGTAGATAGTTTAGGCGGTCCGGGTTAGGGTTGGGTGCCCCATTGCGATTTTTCGGTTTACCCTTGCGTCGCTGGCCATTGTCCTGCGTGTTGGTATTAGCCACAAAGTCCATGTTACCATCCGCTTTACGCTTGCCTCCACCACCATTGCCTGCCCAGTGATGCTGCTGACCTTTGGATGTTGTTTCTCTCTTTCCCTTCCTGCCTTGTCATCATCAGATTCGGGATCCTTGGTACTATCAGAATCAGCATACTTTACCAAAGCAGCCATGAGGGTCCCCATGTCAGTGCAATGACGCTTCATCCGTCCCAACTTCAGCTTTAGGGGCCCAAACCGGCAGTTGCCTTCTAGGGTTAATACAGCGGTGTCAGCGTTGATGCGGTCTGATGAATGCAACACTTGTGAAACCCGGCGCACCCAATGAGTCGTCGATTCTCCTTCCTCCTGGACGCAGGCAGCTAAGTCCACTATCGACATAGGCTGTTTACATGTATCCTTGAAATTGCTGATAAACCGGGCTCGTAATTGGGCCCATGAACTGATAGAATTAGCCGGCAAGCTTTTTAACCAAGTACGGGCCGTTCCTTCAAGCATCATGGTGAAGTATTTCGCACACGCCGCGTCATCCACATCAAGCATCTCCATGGCCATCTCATAGCTCTCCACCCATGTCTCTGGAGGTTGATCCGCCGTGTAATTTGGTACTTGCGCGGGCCTTTGAAATCCTTGGGCAGGCGCACATTGCGTAAAGCGGGGACAAGGCAAGGCACCCCCAAAGAACTAGAAGTAACACCAGGTTCGATCGAGATAGTTGGACGAACCGGCGTGAGCTGCCGAGCCTGATGCTGTGCGGCTAACTCGGCCTCCCTGCGCGCTCGGGCCCGGTCCACCACTTCCTGAGCGTTATCAGCACCACCGCCGGGTTGTTGCCACGGGGTGCTCCACGTCGTTCATTACTCGACACTGCCGGTTCATCCATATGTCTGCTATAGCTCCGGCTTGGACGGGGGTCGAGTGGATCCGGTCGCGGCTGTACGAGTACGCTTCCTGTTGGACCAAAGCTGTCCTCAGAAGCTCCTTGACCCGTCGCGTCTCTACTGCCTGCGGCGAGTCACCTTCAATTGGAATGGCCTCCAGCCGTGCAGCAGCGGCGATGAGATTGTCCATTGGGTTGGAGTAGTGACCCGGAGGTGTTAAAATAGCCTGAGGTATAACGGCGTTTTGACGAGGCGGGTCCATCTGACGAGGCTGAACCGGTGCACCGGTCCCAGGAGCTTCCGCCCGGTTTCCCTCCAGCGGATTGCTGGTTCCTGCTCCTGGGGTGTCGAAAAGGACTCTGGCCTCGAAAACCGGAGGCAAATGGGATCGGTACTTCCTCCTCATGACTTCCTGCAACGCGCACTGGTCCAACATGAGCCTATAGGCTTGTGCGTCTAAAGCGGGCCGCTCTGTGGCCATCCTGGTGTCCTCAGCTGCCAGATCCTGCCTTGGCCAGGGTGATCTGTTCCTATATCTTTGCAATCTCCGTGTTGTGGACGTCCTGATCCACCGGATTAGCTTCTGCCATAAGCACAGCCAATGCATCAAATAGCTCTGATAGAACTTGAGCCGGCGGGCGCACAGGGCCTCCTGCCCTGGCAGCCGTCGCCGCTGCTGAACCAGAGGTTGTTGCCGCAGCGGTCGAAGAATGAAGCGCTGCTTGTGTGCCGGCCATGAATATTCCAACTCGGTTGGGCAGATCAGAGGGGTCCGGAATACTGTCGCCATCAGAACAGCCCCCAATCTGGCCATCTTGTAGCTAATAAAGAGATTCGGTTTCTCCGGTCGATGACTCGTCATCGGAACAAACAACGGTCTTGCCGCGAGATTCCAATCCATCCTCATAACTTCCTCCATGGATGACTCCCACGAAGGCACGTTCATGGCCGGTTTAACCCGGGCGGATCGCGCACGCTGAGCCGTCTCGATAAGCTCGGTGCAGATGTCCGGCTCAGGGCCCGGTTCACTGATCTTGCCAATGAAAACGTGAATGCCACCAAAGGGGACCCGGTACCCGTACTCAACTGAGCCGGCCTCTGGGCCCCAGCCTGCATCGTCGATGTAGAGCTTGCCGCGACGACTCTTAGTCATCCGGCCTACGGCGTAGCCCTCAAGTCCTTTCAAAGCGCCTCCAAGACTTGAAACTATCGTGCGATAGCCCCACGGTGGGCGCCAACTGTCGTGGTTTTGTCACGGTAGATGTCCTAGAGAAAGGACTTAGTCGTGGAGCCATCGCGACGGCTTAGCTTGAAGGGGTTAAAGCGGACACAGGGACGCAAGAGAGTTTATACTAGTTCGGCCCCTTCGATGAAGGTAAAAGCCTACGTCTAGTTGTGATGGAATTGATGGGGTATCGATGACTAGGGAGCAAACAAGCTTTGCCTAGTCTCGAGTTGTTGTCTGTTGTCCTTGAACCGCCGCCGGGCTGTCCCCTTATATACACGGGTGACGCCCTGTCGGTTCACAAGTCCCAACACCGATCCATATTCGTATCCGGGTTGGTCTCTCCTTATTCCTAACTTACAATACAAGTTTATATACAAATACCGGTTTACAGCTACAAGTCTTAAACCGACTACGGGCCTTAGGCCCTCATCTGCTTCTTGGGCTTTAGCACTCTTGAACTACTGATGAAGTTGACCCGGCCAGATAGGCCGGTTTACTCCAGCAGTAATATCCCCAACAACGTCCGTGACAACTAGACCAAAACGATTCTGCATCTACTACTATTACTCCACACATCGACCGCTATCCAGCATTGTAGGATCGAAAGTATGTCTAGAGGGGGGGGATTAGACTACTTGACCAAATAAAAACTTAACCTTTTCCCAATTTTAGTTCTTGGCAGGTTTTGCTATTTTAGGACAAGTCAAGCAATCATCACACAATTCAAGCAAGCATGCAAAGAGTATATTGGGCAGCGGAAAGTAAAGCATGCAACTTGCGAAGAATGTAAAGGGAAGGGTTTGGAGAAGTTCAAGCGCTATTGGAGACACGGATGTTTTTCCCGTGGTTCGGATAGGTGGTGCTATCCTACATCCACGTTGATGGAGACTTCAACCCACGAAGGGTAACGGTTGCGCGAGTCCACACAGGGCTCCACCCAAGGGCAATGGTTGCGCGAGTCCTTGAAGGGCTCCACCCACGAAGGGTCCACGAAGAAGCAACCACCCACAAAGGGTCCACGAAGAAGCAACCTTGTCTATCCCACCATGGCCATCGCCCACGAAGGACTTGCCTCACTAGCGGTAGATCTTCACGAAGTAGGCGATCTCCTTGCCCTTACAAAATCCTTGGTTCAACTCCACAATCTTGTCGGAGGCTCCCAAGTGACACCTAGCCAATCTAGGAGACACCACTCTCCAAGAAGTAACAAATGGTGTGTAGGTAATGAACTCCTTGCTCTTGTGCTTCAAATGATAGTCTCCCCAACACTCAACTCTCTCTCATAGGATTTGGATTTGGTGGAAAGAAGATTTGAGTGGAAAGCAACTTGGGAAGGCTAGATATCAAGATTCATATGGTAGGAATGGAATGTCTTGGTCTCAACACATGAGTAGGTGGTTCTCTCTCAGAACAAATGAGTTGGAATGATGTGTGTGTTCTGATGGCTCTCTCACTGAATGAGAAAGAGGTGGAGGGGTATATATAGCCTCCACACAAAATCCAACCGTTACACACAATTTACCAATCTCGGTGGGACCGAATCAGAAAACTCGGTCTGACCGAAATAGTAAACCTAGTGACCGTTAGGAATTTCGGTGGGACTGACATGCAACTCGGTAGGACCGATTCGGTTAGGGTTTGGGCATAACGTAATCTCGGTGAGACCGATTACACAAACTCGGTGAGACCGAATTTGGTAATTAGCTAACCAGAGAGTTGGTCAGGCAAACTCGGTGGGACCGATTTGCTCTTTCAGTGAGACCGAGTGGAACTCGGTGAGACCGAAAAGTTACAAAGGGGAAACACTGAGTTTACATTGCAATCTCGGTGGGACCGATTCGCTCTTTCGGTGGGACCGAAAAGTTACGAAAGGGAAACAGAGAGTTTGCAACCCCATCTCGGTGGACCGAGATCCTTATCGGTAGAACCGAATTGCTAGGGTTTGGCAGTGGCTAATGACAAGTGAAACTCGGTGGCGCCGGATAGGAAGAATCGGTAGGACCGAGTTTGGCTTAGAGTTTTGGTCATATGTGGATATGGGAAAGTAGTTGAGGGTTTTGGAGCGTATCACTAAGCACATGAAGCAAGAGGCTCATTAAGCAACACCTCATCCCTCCTTAATAGTATTGGCTTTTCCTATGGACTCAATGTGATCTTGGATCACTAAAATATAAAATGAAGAGTCTTGAGCTTTTGAGCTTGAGCCAATCCATTTGTCCTTAGCATTTTGAGGGTTCCACTTTCACATCCATGCCATGCCAATCATTGAGCTTTCCTGAAATAATTATCTTGGAATAGTATTAGCTCAATGAGCTATATGTTGTTATGAATTACCAAAACCACCTAGGGATAGTTGCACTTTCAATCTCCCCCTTTTTGGTAATTGATGACAACATATAGATCAAAGCTTCGACAAATGATAATAAGCATGAAATATATCGTCGCTTTGAGAGGTATGTGATAAGTAAGAGCTCCCCCTAAATTTGTGCATATTTAAAATTTGCTTTGGACTGCAAATGCACAAAGAATTAGAGTCATGGGTTACTCTTCCATGTCACATACATCTTGGTGGAGTGCTCAAAATGATAAGATTGAAATACATGCACTCATCACCAAGAATAGTGAATGATCACAAACGATAGATAGAATGATAATATTTAAGCAAGCATCAAGCAAACATTAAGTGTAGCTTATGATCAAACACATGATCATCGATGTCTCACAGGCATAAGGACGTAGTATACACAAGCAAACAAAGTTCGAAAACAAAATAAAGCAAGAGAGAGATAAGCAACACTCTCTCTCTCGAAGCCTATGATCTATACATTCTCCCCCTTTGGCAACAAGTTACCAAAAAGTTCCCTAGAAAATGCATAGCACTAGATCGACGCTCAGGCTTATCTTCAGGTGGTGGTGGAGTCTGGATCACTCCAAGGACGAAGGCTTCTGTAGACGCTGAAGTAGTCGCTGGAGTTGGAGCTGAAGTAGATGCTGGAGCTGAGGCTATGGCTGGTGCAGACGTTGTAGCTCTGGTGTCAGCAACTGGCAGTGCAGACGACCTCGGACCTCGTGGCACCCTGCAAACGCATGAGTCGTGGTCCTGCCTCTCCTCTCATTCATTTCCTCCTGGAGCTGCTCCACTGCAGACTGAACTTCTGTTACCTTGATGTCCAAGTCATAGAACCTCTGTTCCATGATCCTCTCTAAACTCGCCTGGTTCTGAGTCAGGGTGGCTATACTCTGCTCAATCCGCAGGGTGGACGCAATCAAGTAACTGAGCTGCTCTTGTTTGGTCTTCAAGAAATAATCAGATGCCTCCGCTTGAGTAGGCATCCTGGCAGCTTTCTCCTTCTTCGCCTTCTCCTTCTGAGCTTGTGCATGGGCAGATGATGGTTCATTCTCTATCATCACAACTTCATTGTTCTCAAAATCTGGACGGATGGGCAGGTGTTCCTTATCCAATAAATATACGCCCGTGCCCATCTTGGAGTTGATGAGCTCCTGAATCTGAGGGGCATATCCACAGCTCCTCTTCTGATCTGCCGCAGTCCTTTTGATCATTTCCACTATAAGGCTCATGACTTTGAATTTTTGAGGCACGTCAAAAACATGAAGCAGATTAATCGCGTGACCTCTGATCATCTTGTGATCTCTAGACTTGGGCAGAAGGGTGTGCCTAAGGATCCAGTTGATCGTAGGCAATCCTGAGAGCAGATAATGCACTGAGCCAAACTTGAATGTGTCAAGTGCTTCACTCGGAATCTCCTTGTACATGTTGGACATGGAGTTGTGGTCCATCTTTTTTCTTGGCATAAATGTCCAAGTCATCTGCTTGCTCCTCTGGGGCATTGATCAGCTTCGCCCATTCCTCAACAGTAGAGTGGTACCTCGTACCCTCAGACATCCATGTAATCCTCCCATCTGGATAAAAGTGAGCTGTGGAGTAGAACTGCATGATGAGTTCCTCGTTCCACTTTGTGAGCTTCTGCCCAACAAAGTCCTCTACTCCACACGCCTTAAAGCTGTCCTGAACTCCTGGGTAGTACTCTTCATTATCCTTGATATAGGTCCAGTCGACCCATCTCATGTCACATACAATTGGCTTCTTGTCAAGTAGCACTGTCTCATAGAAATCCTGTTGCTCCTTGGTATGAAACCTGTAGTCCACTGCAGTCCTTCTCCTAGAAGCATATGGATCTGCTTCTCTCCATTTCCTGAGCCCTGAGTCTCTCCTTAGCTTCATATCCTCAGCCACAGGATGAGCATCGTTGTGGTCTGGGATCTTGGGCTTGAGCTTCCGAAGGACACTCTCTTCCTCTTCCTCTGCAACAGTCTCAGGCACTGGGGCCTTGTTCTTCTCAGTGGCTGGGATGCTTCTTGTGTTTCTCTTTGGTGCACTTTTAGGCTTAGATGCAGCCTTAGGTGCTTCCTTGGGCTTGGATGCAGCTCCCCCTGACCTTATGGCATCTCCCATAAGTTTGGCTGCCTTGGGCGCTGGTGCAGCTGCCTCTTCTTCCTCCTCCTCTTCTACCATGATGGAGGCCTTCCCAAGCACTCTAGCCACAGTCTTCTTCACTCTCCTTTCCTCTTCTTGCCCTCAGCTGCAACGGGCTCAATGGGAGCAGGCTTCTCAGTTGAGGCTCTAGCCTTTGACATGGGCTGCCTGCCTGCTGGCCTTTTGATTTTCAGGCCTGGCTTTGAGCCTTGAGCTGGCTCAACTCTCTTGGAAGTGGCCTCTTCCTCTGCCACATAGTCCTCATCTTCAGAATCTGAGGTTTTCTTCTTCCTTTGTCTCGTGGCAGCTTTAGGCAGGTTGCTGGGTGTGCTCCTGCTGCCATCATCTGAGGAACTTGAGGGGCTAGTGCCCTCACTCACTGCACTTGCTGCTCTGACAAGTTTTGGCTGTCACTCTGGTCTGACATGCAAACTGACTGCTGACCCTGTGAATAGATTATAGAGGAGATAGAGTGGATGAGCATCACAAAATGCAGAGATTTTTGCAAAAAGAATGATCCAAAAACTTAGTTTTAGTTTCCCACTGAAATCATCTCGGATCTACCGACTTTTCAAACTCGGTGATACCGAAGCAGTTTTGGAACCTAAACTAGTGAACTCGGTAGGACCGAGTCACAGTTCGGTGGCACCGAGACTGCTAGGGTTTCACTGAGTTCAAAAATCGGTCACACCGATAAGTAATTCTCGGTCAGACCAAGTCTCACTTGTGCAATGGCATAAGCCAAATCGGTGGGACCGAGTTTTTCAACTCGGTGGGTCCGAGATGGTTTCGGCGGAAACCTAAACCTAGAATTTTCGAATCAAACCTAATCTATGAGCGTTTTGACTGGATAGAAGTGTTTCAATCGTGGCAAATCAATATGATCACAATGTGCTAGGAATCAGATTGAGGAATAGCACAAAGATCAAGTCCATACCCTAGTTCGGCGGGGACTTGCTACGGCGGCAACGGCGGGGCAGAATTCCCGTTGACGGCGACGGAGACCAGCGACTGGAGGCTGCTGGGCGAGAAGACGATCCGGAGACCTCGAGGGCAGAGCAGGCTATCGCGCGGGCGAAGGGGTTCGGAGAAATTTCCAAATTTTGCCCGTGACTATATATAGCCCGACCCTGTCGGTGTGACCGAGTGGAACAACTCGGTGGCACCGAGATTCATAACTGCGTGCAGTTACTGAAACTCGGTGAGACCGAAAGGTTCAAATCGGTTGCACCGAGATCGAAAACCTAGATCAACTTAATGATCTCGGTAGGACCGAAGTGGAGTATCGGTCAGACCGAGAATCATAAAGAGGTTTTGGAAGTTTAAGTCTATGACGAATCGGGGACTCCGAGCGCTCCTCACACAGAGTGGTTCGAATCTGACTTGATCAAATTTTGTGATGCAGCATGAATAGAGTTTGAGACGAGAAAAGCATAGATAGCTAGAGGAGGTTCTTAGGCATTCTTGTCCATCCACTTGGCAAAAAGAATAAAACCGAACAATCAAAGCAACAAGTGGATGTCCTCGAATGAGTAAAATATGCAATCAGCATGCTCACACAATAAGATAGCAAATGAAATATGTGACAAAGCATGCACAACCAATCTAGCATCTATCAAGCAATTTGCGATGACTAGGTCATCTATATATGAGTATATTGACTTAGGAGTCAAGTGAGAACACTTGATTGTAGGTCAACTCATCGTTTAAGCTCAAGTGGGGTTACCACTTTTACATAAAGCATTGTTTTGTTCACATCTTTAGAGTTGCTTAGCTCAAGTCTTAGAGTAAAGCTCCCCCTAGATGTGATATCCCCCCTAAGAGGGATGAACTAACCTTGGGTTTTGTCGATGATGACTTCATGTAGATGTTGAAGATGTGGATGCTCAATGTTGATGTAGATCACTTGGAGCTATCCATTTGAGTGAATTGCACTTTCAATACCTACATGGGTTAGTCCCACAAGGAACAAACAA
>NC_053025.1:7746352-7798930 GCF_003073215.2 Triticum urartu
GGGGAGAGTCCTACAAGGGGAAGGCACCTCCGAGGTGCCTTGGGGAGGATGGACTCCTCCCCACCCTTGGCCGCACCCTTCCTTGGAGGAAGGGGCAAGGGCTGCGCCTCCCCCTCTCCCTTGGCCCTATATATAGTGGGGAAAAATGAGGAGCAAACCAATCTAAGGCCTGGCGCCTCCCTCTCCCTCCCGTGACACATCTCCCTCCTCCCGCAGCGCTTAGCGAAGCCCTGTTGGAATCCCGCTACTTCCACCATGCCGTCGTGCTGCTGGATCTCCATCAACCTCTCCCTCCTCCTTGCTGGATCAAGGCATGGGAGACGTCTCCGCTTCATACGTGTGTTGAACGCGGAGGTGCCGTCCGTTCGGCGCTAGGATCATCGGTGATTTGAATCACGACGAGTACGACTCCATCAACCCCGTTCTCTTGAACGCTTCCGCGCGCGATCTACAAGGGTATGTAGATCCACTCCTCCCTCGTTGCTAGATGACTCCATAGATAGATCTTGGTGACATGTAGGAAAATTTTGAATTTATGCTACGTTACCCAACAGTGGCATCATGAGCTAGGTCTATTGCGTAGATTCTATGCACGAGTAGAACACAAAGAAGTTGTGGGCGTTGATTTTGTTCAATATGCTTGCCGTTACTAGTCTTATCTTGATTCGGCGGCATCGTGGGATGAAGCGGCCCGGACCGACCTTACACGTACTCTTACGTGAGACTGGTTCCATCGACTGACATGCACTAGATGCATAAGGTGGCTAGCGGGTGTCTGTCTCTCCTACTTTAGTCAGATCGGATTCGATGAAAAGGGTCCTTATGAAGGGTAAATAGCAATTGGCATATCACGTTGTGGTCTTTGCGTAGGTAAGAAACGTTCTTGCTAGAAACCCATAGCAGCCACGTAAAACATGCAAACAACAATTAGAGGACGTCTAACTTGTTTTTGCAGGGTATGCTATGTGATGTGATATATGGCCAAAAGGATGTGATGAATGATATATGTAATGTATGAGATTGATCATGTTCTTGTAATAGATGATCATGGAGCCCCAAGATGGAGATCAAAGGAGCTACATGATATTGGCCATATCATGTCACTATTTGATTGCATGTGATGTTTATCATGTTTATACATCTTATTTGCTTAGAACGACGGTAGTAAATAAGATGATCCCTCATAATAATTTCAAGAAAGTGTTCCCCCTAACTGTGCACCGTTGCTACAGTTCGTCATTTCGAAGCACCACGTGATGATCGGGTGTGATAGATCCTTACGTTCACATACAACGGGTGTAAGACAGATTTACACACGCAATACACTTAGGTTGACTTGACGAGCCTAGCATGTGCATAGACATGGCCTCGGAACATAGAAGACCGAAAGGTCGAGCATGAGTCGTATAGAAGATACGATCAACATGAAGATGTTCACCGACGTTGACTAGTCCGTTTCACGTGATGATCGGACACGGCCTAGTTGACCCGGATCATGTAATCGCTTAGATGACTAGAGGGATGTCTATCTGAGTGGGAGTTCATACGATGAACTTAATTATCCTGAACATGGTCAAAAAGGATTTTGCAAATTATGTCGTATCTCACGCTTTAGTTCTACTGTTTAGTTATGTTCCTAGAGAAAAATTAGTTGAAAGTTGATAGTAGCAATTATGCGGACTAGGTCCGTAAACTGAGGATTGTCCTCATTGCTTTATAGAAGGCTTATGTCCTTAATGCACCGCTCAGTGTGCTGAACCTCGAACGTTGTCTGTGGATGTTGCGAACATCTGACATACACGTTTTGGTAACTACATGATAGTTCAGTTAAACGGTTTAGAGTTGAGGCACCAAAGACGGTTTTGAAACGTCACGAAACATATGAGATGTTTTGAGGGCTGAAATTGGAATTACAGGCTCGTGCCCACGTCAAGAGGTATAAGACCTCCGACGATTTTTCTAACCTGCAAACTAGGGAGAAAAGCTCAATTGTTGAGCTTGTGCTCAGATTGTCTGAGTACAACAATCGCTTGAATCGAGTGGGAGTTAATCTTCCAAATGAGATAGTGATGTTTCTCCGAAGTCATTACCACCAAGCTGATAGAGCTTCGTGATGAACTATAATATATCAGGGACATATATGATGATCCTTGAGATATTCGCGATGTTAGACACCACAAAAGTAGAAATCAAGAAGGAGCATCAATTGTTGATGGTTTGTGAAACCTCTAGTTTCAAGAAGGGCAAGGGCAAGAAGGGATACTTCGTGAAACGGCAATTCAGCTGCTGCTCTAGTGAAGAAACCCAAGGTTGAACCCAAACCTGAGACTAAGTGCTTCTGTAATAAGGGGAACAACCACTGGAGCAGAATTACCCTAGATACTTGGTAGATAAGAAGGCTGGCAAGGTCGATAGAAGTATATTGGATATACATTGTGTTGATGTGTACTTTACTAGTACTCCTAGTAGCACCAGGGTATTAGATACCGGTTCGGTTGCTAAGTGTTAGTAACTCGAAATAAAAGCTACGAAATAAACGGAGACTAGCTAAAGGTGAGCTGACGATATGTGTTGGAAGTGTTTCCAATGTTGATATGATCAAGCATCGCACACTCCCTCTACCATCGAGATTGGTGTTTGCGTTGAGCATAGACATGATTGGATTATGTCTATCGCAATACGGTTATTCATTTAAGGAGAATAATGGTTACTCTGTTTATTTGAATAATACCTTCAATGGTTTTACACCTAAAATGAATGGTTTATTGAATCTCGATCGTAGTGATACACATGTTCATGCCAAAAGATAGTAATGATAGTACCACCTACTTGTGGCACAGCCACGTAAGTCATATCGGTATAAAACGCATGAAGAAGCTCCATGTTGATGGATCTTTGGACTCACTCATATTTGAAAAGTTTGAGACATGTGAACCATGTCTATTGGTGTGTATGCATGAAGAAACTCCATGCAAATGGACCGTTTTGTACTCGCTTGATTTTGAATCACTTGAGACATGCAAATCATACCACATGGGCAAGATGACTGAAAGCCTCGTTTTCAGTAAAATGGAACAAGAAAGCAAATTGTTGGAAGTAATACATTTTGATGTGTGCAGTCCAATGAGTGCTGAGGCATGTAGTGGATATCGTTATGTTCTTTCTTCACAGATGATTTGAGTAGATGTTGAGTACATTTACTTGATGAATCACGAGTCTGAATTATTGAAAGGTTCAAGTAATTTCAGTGTGAAGTTGAAAGATCGTCGTGACAAGAGGATAAAAAAAATCTATGATATGATCATAGAGATGAATATCTGAATTGCGAGTTTGGCACAGAATTTAGACACTGTGGAAATTGTTTCACAACTGATACAGCCTGGAACACCATAGTGTGATGGTGTGTCCGAACATCATAACTGCACCCTATTGGATATGATGCATACCATGATGTCTCTTATCAAATTACCACAATGGTTTATGGGTTAGGCATTAGAGACAACCACATTCACTTTAAAAGGGGCACCACGTAATTCTGATGAGATGACACCATATGAACTATGGTTTAGAGAAACCTAAGCTGTCATTTCTTAAAAGTTTGGGGCTGCGACGCTTATGTGAAAAAGTTTCAGGCTGATAAGCTCGAACCCAAAGCGGATAAATGCATCTTCATAGGACACCCAAAACAGTTGGGTATACCTCCTGTCTCAGATCCGAAAGCAATAAGGGATTGTTTCTAGAATCGGGTCCTTTCTCGAGGAAAAGTTTCTCTCGAAAGAATTGAGTGGGAGGATGGTGGAGACTTGATGAGGTTATTGAACCGTTACTTCAACTAGTGTATAGCAGGGCACAAAGAGTTGTTCCTGTGTCACCTACACCAATTGAAGTGGAAGCTTATGATATTGATCATGAGACTTCGGATCAAGTCACTCCCAAACCTCGTAGGATGACAAGGATGCGTACTACTTCAGAGTGGTACGTAATCCTGTCTTGGAAGTCATGTTGCTAGACAACGATGAACCTACGAGCTATGGAGAAGCGATGGTGGGCCTGGATTCCGATAAATGGCTCGAGGCCATAAAATCCGAGAGAATCCATGTATGAAAACAAAGTGTATACTTTGGCAGAACGGCTCGATGGTCGTAAGGCTGTTGAGTACAGATGGATTTTAAAAGGAAGACGGACAATGATGGTAAATGTCACCATTAAGAAAGCTCGACTTGTCGTTAAGATGTTTTCTGACAAGTTCAAGGAGTTGACTACGGTGAGATTTTCTCACTCGTAGCGATGCTAAGAGTCTGTTGGAATTATGTTAGCGATTACTGCATTATTTATGAAATCTTGCAGATAGGATGTCAAAACATTGTTTCCTCGACGATATTCTTGAGGAAAGGTTGTATGTGATACAACCGGAAGGTTTTGTCAATCCTGAAAGATGCTAATAAGTAAGCAAAGCTCTAGCAATCCTTCTAAGGACTGGAGTAAGCATCTCGGAGTTGGAATGTATGCTTTGATGATGATCAAAGATTTTGGGTGTATACAAAGTTTATGAGAAACTTGTATTTCCAAAGAAGTGAGTGGGAGCACTATAGAATTTCTGATAAGTATATGTTTTAACATATTGTTGATCAGAAATGATGTAGAATTTCTGGAAAGCATATAGGGTTATTTGAAAGGTGTTTTTCAATGTAAAACCTGGATTAAGCTACTTGAACATTGAGCATCAAGATCTATAAGGATAGATCAAAACGCTTAAAAGTACTTTCAAATGAGCACATGCCTTGACGTGATCTTGAAGGTGTTCAAGATGGATCAGTCAAAGAAGGAGTTCTTGCCTGAGTTGTAAGGTATGAAGTTAAGACTTAAAGCTCGACCGCGGCAGAATAGAGAGAAAGGACGAAGGTCATCCCCTATGCTTAATACATAGGCTCTACAGTATGCTATGCTGTGTACCGCACCTGAAGTGTGCCTTGCCATGAGTCAGTCAAGGGGTACAAGAGTGATCCAAGAATGGATCACGGGACAGCGGTCAAAGTTATCCTTAGTAACTAGTGGACTAAGGAATTTTCTCGATTATGGAGGTGGTAAAAGAGTTCGTCGTAAAGAGTTACGTCGATGCAAGCTTAACACCTATCCGGATAGCTCTGAGTAGAGATACCGGATGCATATAATGGAGCAACAATTTAGAATAGCTCCAAGCAGAACAGTTATTTGGAATAGCTCCAAATAGAGCATGGTAGCTACATCTAGGAGATGACATAGAGATTTGTAAAGCACACACGGATCTGAAAGGTTCGGACCCGTTGACTAAAACCTCTCTCACAAGCAACATGATCAAACCTAGAACTCATTGAGTGTTAATCACATAGTGATGTGAACTAGACTACTGACTCTAGTAAACTCTTGGGTGTTAGTCACATGGCGATGTGACCTGTGAGTGTTAATCACATGGCGATGTGAACTAGATTATTGACTCTAGTGCAAGTGGGAGACTGTTGGAAATATGCCCTAGAGGCAATAATAAATTAGTTATTATTATATTTCCTTGTTCATGATAATTGTCTTTATTCATGCTATAACTGTATTATCCGGAAATCGTAATACACGTGTGAATACATAGACCATAATCTGTCCCTAGTAAGCCTCTAGTTGACTAGCTCGTTGATCAATAGATGGTTACGGTTTCCTGACCATGGACATTGGATGTCATTGATAACGGGATCACATCATTAGGAGAATGATGTGATGGACAAGACCTAATCCTAAGCATAGCACTAGATCGTGTAGTTCATATGCTATAGCTTTTCTAATGTCAAGTATCATTTCCTTAGACCATGAGATTGTGCAACTCCCGGATACCGTAGGAATGCTTTGGGTGTACCAAACGTCACAACGTAACTGGGTGACTATAAAGGTGCAACTACAGGTATCTCCGAAAGTGTCTGTTGGGTTGGCACGAATCGAGACTGGGATTTGTCACTCCGTGTAAAGGGAGAGGTATCTCTGGGCCCACTCGGTAGGACATCATCATAATGTGCACAATGTGATCAAGGAGTTGATCACGGGATGATGTGTTACGGAACGAGTAAAGAGACTTGCCGGTAACGAGATTGAACAAGGTATCGGGATACCGACGATCGAATCTCGGGCAAGTATAATACCGCTAGACAAAGGGAATTGTATACGGGATTGATTAAGTCCTTGACATCGTGGTTCATCCGATGAGATCATCGTGGAACATGTGGGAGCCAACATGGGTATCCAGATCCCGCTGTTGGTTATTGACCGGAGAACGTCTCGGTCATGTCTGCATGTCTCCCGAACCCGTAGGGTCTACACACTTAAGGTTCGATGACGCTAGGGTTGTAAAGGAAGTTTGTATGTGGTTACCGAATGTTGTTCGGAGTCCCGGATGAGATCTCGGACGTCACGAGGAGTTCCGGAATGGTCCGGAGGTAAAGAATTATATATAGGAAGTACTATTTCGGCCATCGGGACAAGTTTCGGGGTTATCGGTATTGTACCGGGACCACCGGAAGGGTCCCGGGGGTCCACCGGGTGGGGCCACCTGCCCCGGGGGGCCACATGGGCTGTAGGGGTGTGCACCTTGGCCTATATGGGCCAAGGGCACCAGCCCCAAGAGGCCCATGCGCCAAAGGAGTGGGAAAGGAAGAGTCCTAAAGGGGGAAGGCACCTTCGAGGCGCCTTGGGGAGGAGGGACTCCTCCTAGCCGCACCCTTCCTTGGAGGAAGGGCCAAGGCTGCGCCTCCCCCCCCCCTCTCCCTTGCCCCTATATATATGTGGGGGGTGGGAGGGCAGCCATACCAATGTTCTGGTGCAGCCCTCCCCTTCTCCCAAGTCCTTCTCCTCTCCCGTGGTGCTTGGCGAAGCCCTGCAGGATTGCCATGCTCCTCCACCACCACCATGCCGTTGTGCTGCTGCTGGATGGAGTCTTCCTCAACCTCTCCCTCTCTCCTTGCTGGATCAAGGCGTGGGAGACGTCACCGGGCTGCACGTGTGTTGAACGCGGAGGTGCCGTGTGTTCGGCACTTGGTCATCGATGATTTGAATCACGACGAGTACGACTCCATCAACCCCGTTCACTTGAACGCTTCCGCTTAGCGATCTACAAGGGTATGTAGATGCACTCTCCTTCCCCTCATTGCTGGTCTCTCCATAGATAGATCTTGGTGACACGTAGGAAAATTTTGAATTTCTGCTACGTTCCCAAGACACACTACATACTGATAAGTTATACCACGCTTAGGCAAACCAATCCGACTGCGGAGTTGAGTTCAAATACATTAGTCTCTCTTTACGATGCATGTCTTAGTATCATAATGAAAATTATGATATCTCGATTTCAATGTTTAAACCAATGCACAATTTTTAATTCGATAAACGCCTAGGCATCTCATTTGCACCAAACTAAACCAAGTGAATCTGGACGAGCACATTAGGTAATCGAATCATGCATAAAAGTATAATCAACAACATTTTTGGTTCTTCGAATTACTGAACCTATCATGCAGGCCACATTTTCTATGCCCTAGAAGTTTCCATGAATATGACCACCTAATATACACTAGAAATTGCTATAAAAATATTTGTTGGTATGTCTATAATTTATAAATCTCTATCATAATATTCAATATAACATGAAAAGATATATGAACACACGCATATATATGCAAATGTGTATACACTACACCGTTTATGCAATATTAAAAAAATAAATATGAAAGATTGTCTTAGCAATAAAGAAAAGTTTTGGTACATCATAAATTTTTCATTTTGTAAAATTAAAATTTTCAAATATATACATTACAGATGCATACCAAATAATAGTATAAATGTTATTTGAAAACATTTTATGTGGCTAAGTAATAAAAAACATTAATTACAATTGTAATATGATACACTTAGTTTAAAATAAGTATAAAAGTTTAATATGAAAAATAATTATTTTACATCGCCCCGGACCCAAAAATATATTGGACCAGCCCTGATGTAGGAAAAGGTTAGCGTGGTTCCTCAGTTTGATTTGGAACTTGTAAGCAATTAAAGGTGTAAAACCGAAGCAACATTGGTTATGGTTTTTCCATTGTAGCCGCCGCTGGATCTGGATGAAGACGGCAAGCCCTCTATCTCTACAGAAAGGAACAGGTAATGTGCCGCTCAATCAACAAACAATTTAGGTCTTCCTATTTTCAAGGAAGCAGGCCATGTTAAGTTGTGGTGATATTAAGCGTTATTTATGGGGACTCTTGATTCCATATCCATTTATATGCATCTCAATCTTCTTCTCAGATAATAATAGTATCATGTATTCCCAACTCTCTGGTGATCCAGAAAAATTCACTAGAAAGACAAGCCAGCCTTCAGACAAATCTGGTAGACAAGTCTGGTGTAGGGCGTAGGGAATCAGACGACCCAAGGTCCTTGTCCCTAAATAACTGACCTTGATCCAACTAAACTGGTATTTTTTGGTTAATCCGACATACATACATACATACATACACATGCTATCACCACAGTGAGGACAACATATACAGTCCTCTTCTGCAGCAGCTGCTGCTACGGCTGACAATCAACCAAATGCAACTTAGAGGATGGATATTAAAATCTACTAGTAGCATTCAATAACATCTCCAGAAGGTTAACCAGAATACAAACTGAGCAACTAGCATCTCCAGAAGGTTAAAATCTACTGGTAGCATTCAATCACAATCTCCAGGAAGGTTAACCAAAATGCAACTAGCACTTACAATCTCCAGTTTCACTACACTCGTTACAACAGTTTGCCAGCCCTAACACTAACAAGTTACCAATGCTCCAGATGCTTCCTCATCATCATCAATAGTCGCCAAACGCCTCCTTCGCAGCCTCGCTGGATCCTCTCTGCTCCAGATGTCCTCCAGATGCCAGCCCTAACACTAACAAGTTAACAATGCTCCAAATGCTTCCCCATCATCATCAGTAGTTGCCAAACACCACCTTCGCAGCCTCGCTGGATCCTCTCTGCTCCTTGTACTGTTCCCAGTACGCACCAAAGTCTACCTTCATCTTGTCATCACTTAGCAAAATCTTGATAAATTCAGGTAGAACATCTGGGCACTCCTCAGCAGCAAAGAGCTCAGACTCAACTGTGGAATTGGCAGTTTGATCCCCACCTGCAAGCTGGAGAAAGAGTACCAAATTAGCTAATATCAACCAATAACATATTACTCAATACACACATGCTTGGAAACACACCACTTGCCTTTGTGTATCTATAGGCATGAACACACAGCTGCCTGAGGTACTGGAAATACTGAGCTGGTGAATCCTCGTAAGGAAGTACCCATTCTGCAGGATCATCCCCCTCGGATGGTTGGGCATGTGTGTGCCAGAAAGCCAACCAGACCACATGGTCGATGTTTTCCTTTGGCTCTCTAAAGAAGCTCGTCCATTCCCAGTAAGAGCCAATTGTTTCCTCAAAGAACACCCAATTTTCATAACCAAGATCGTTGATACAAAGGTACCAGCTTTGAATCAAGCTCAGCCTTGCCCAAGGACTCATTAAAGCGGGGTGGAATGCGAAAAAAGCTCTGTACCAGCCGAAGAAATCACCGTATGCCATCTCTTGTGCCACGAAGATGAGTTCATTCTGAAAATGTAAAAGGTAAGCTGGGAAGATGTGTGAATCAGTAAACACGAGAACAATTTCAGACGCAAATTTGTCGTAGTCCTTCTTGCACGAGGCCAAATGGGCCTCTGGGTCTTCAAGAACCAGCCCTTCAATGGTCAACACAGTTGATCTTCCGTTCATCCAGTCCCAATCGTCAATCGACCATTGGCCGTTCCATGACAGCCCCTCTGAGTGCCGAACCACCATCTTCTCAAATGAAGACACAAGCACTTTCCTCCTCTTCTCACTCATCTCAACAACTACTCGGCAATGTTGGTGATTCTTAAACAGCGTACGCCACATATTTGTACGGAGTTTTCCAAGCTCTTCTTGGAGCGTTGATATTCTGCGGTATATAAAGACAAACACCAATCAGTAACACAAAAACATTAATGGACCCTACTACGCAGCGGCACCGCACGCACGTGTTGCCGTGCGGGCATGCATGCTGTGAGAGCCTCGCATCGCATTCGTCGTGTCCTATGCATAGCTAGCTACAGTGAAGCAGGCTGCCATTGTTTGAGAAAAAGGCTAGTAGCTAGTAACTTGCTTGATAATGTATTCACGCAAAAGAGGCAGGCAGCCACTATTCATAAACAGTGCCATCATGAACAGTGCCGTGTTTGGTTGACTCTGCTTTCCAAGGATTATACTACACGTGCAAACCGAAAATTGTTCTCGTTGATTTGTTCGAAAGCTTACCAGTTACTATAGCACCTAGTTGTCGTAAAACATAATGTTGTGCTTGCCAGTTTTTCTACAGTATCAAGTTGTCAGATTAGCAATACCAAGCTGTCAGATTACAGGTTAGATCGTGCGTAGTCACCAGGACTGTCTTATTTTTTGAGCTAAGTTGCCAGGTTGCAAGTACTTCACTACTCCAGATTACGTACTAGTTAGTTTCCAGATTACTGAGTAGTTGTCAGGTTGCGAGTACTTAGCTACCAGATTAGAAAATGCTTAATTTCCAGATTACGTACTACTTAGTGGTCAGGTTAATATTATGGGACGGAGGGAGCAGTAGCATGTTGCAAGTACTTAGCTACGAGGTTAGAACATTCGTAGTTTCCAGATTACGTACTAGTACTTAGTTGTCCGGTTACTGAGTAATTAGAACATTCTTAGTTTCCAGATTACGTGCAACTTAGTTGACAGGTTACTGAGTAATTAGTCACCAGGTTAGTTGGATCTATTTTAGCTTCTTTTATTTTTGAGGGATGGATCTATTTTAGCTTAATTGTATGGATGCAAATAGTTAGCTACCAGATTATAAAATGCTTACTTGCCAGATTACGAACTACTTAGTTTTCAACGCTTGACTGCAATTCCTAAAAAGAGTTAAATCATGCACTAAACAAATCTGTGCCATGTGACACCTGACACGCACGGGAAGAGGACGACAGAAAAATAACTAGGAGGCACAGTCCATCCAGCTCCTCTCGGTCAAACTCCTAGGCATAGCTAGCTACAAAAGTGAACAGTAAAAGGAAACTGGTGCGACATGTGCCAGAGGAGGTATTTGTGGTGGGGTCAACATGAAAACGACATTAGTACTGTATATGACACGGCCGCCTCCCAAACGGCTCACATCACGCGCGCGGACACGAAGCCGCCGCACGGGAAGACAAGGGTGCGCACGTTGTAACTTAGATTTTCCCAACATTAATAGGCAGAAGTAAGAAGAAACTTATGTAACTAAAAACTAATATATATGGAAGAGAGGATTCAAACCTCATTGGTAAACGAACAAACTCCAGACAGAATTCTCTATCCAAATGTTGTGACAAGGCATCAAAATTACTGTATCTCCCCGCAAGATCCTTCACCTGGAGTGACTCCCATACAACCTCAAGGGCTGCTTCACGCATCGCAGCATACATACTGTAAAGTAGCAATTTCAGATATCATGAGTGATTGCAAATTTGATTACCCTAAAATGTTGTGCAAATGACCAAGTTGCTTTTATATTTTCTGATTTATTATTATTGAGAAAATATTAGCCAAGTAACATTAAAATGATAAAGTATCAAAACATACAGCTGAGTTCCTAAAATCAGACAGCATCCTAATTCCAGAAATGCATTTGACAAAAGATGTTAATGAGATGATAACCAAATGCAAATAAAAAATATGTGAATAGGGCAGAAATCTCTTATGCATATTCCCCTGGTATTAAACACAAGAGACATTGGTCTATACAAGCACACCACGGTATTAGTAGGACAGCAGAAATCTAGTTTTCAATATGATTAAAAACAAAAGCCGTGAGCAACAATTACCTTCTGTCATAGCCATTACACATTTTGTGTGCAGCTTTCTTGTCAAACTTGCACAGATCAAAAAAAGAAATCTCCAAGGTAAAATGGTTGTTAGTCCACATGGACTCGATCAACAGTCCACCATTGCTGTAACAATGGATTTATCAGTTTCTATATAACACGTATAAAGGTGCTAACAAGCAGCAATTCAAGGTCACATAGAAAGAAGAGCTTACGTCCGCAAGAAGTTCTTCAAGTGAATAGCAGCATCACGGTGCTTGTTTAGCTGAGCTTTCGACTTCTTGCCATATGCCTTCTTGAAAGGGTTCGTGCCGCGGCTGCTTTCCTCCTTTTTAGGAGAAGGCGACCTCTCCTCCTTCTTAGGAGAAGGGTTCCCCGCAGAGCCTGCAGGTGAGCTTGGCTGGGCATGGTCCTTGGTTGTCTTGGGCTTCACAGAGCACGAGGATGGCGGGGAGACGACCCAGGGCTGGTCCAATATATTTTTGGGCCCGGGGCGATGTAAAATAATTGTTTTTCATATTAAAATTTTATACTTATTTTAAACTAAGTGTATCATATTACAATTGTAATTAATATTTTTTATTACTTAGCCACATAAAATGTTTTCAAATAACATTTATATTATTATTTGGTATGCATCTGTAATGTATATAATTGAATATTTTAATTTTACAAAATGAAAAAATTATGATGTACCAAAACTTTTCTTTACTGTTAAGACAATCTTTCATATTTATTTTTCTTATATTGCATAAACGGTGTAGTGTATACACATTTGCATATACATGCGTGTTTCATATATCTTTTCATGTTATATTGAATATTATGATAGAGATTTATAAATTATAGACATACCAACAAATATTTTTATAGCAATTTCTAGTGTATATTAGGTGGTCATATTCATGGAAACTTCTAGAGCATAGAAAATGTGGCCTGCATGATAGGTTCAGTAATTCGAAGAACCAAAAATGTTGTTGATTATACTTTTACGCATGATTCGATTACCTAATGTGCTCGTCCAGATTCACTTGGTTTACTTTGGTGCAAATCAGATGCCTAGACGTTTATCAAATTAAAAATTGTGCATTGGTTTAAACATTGAAATCGATATATCATAATTTTCATTATGATACTAAGACATGCATTGTAAAAGAGAGACTAATGTATTTGAACTCAACTCCGCAGTCGGATTGGTTTGCCTAAGCGTGGTATAACTTATCAGTATGTGGTGTGAACTTATGCTTATGCTAATTGAGGCTCTATTTTATCCATTGAATAATATTCCAGATGTAATGTATACTCTTTTTTTGGAGAGATCTCGCAAGCTTTATTGATTCAGAGACATGTTCATAGGTACAATAGTTGGGTTATGAGGATTGTCCAACCACACATTTCTACCTATGCCTAGATTATATGCATACTTTGCGAGATTGTGAGCCTCCAAATTGAAGTTTCTACGCTCAAAAATAAACTTGCAAGAAGAAAAACCAGAACTACGAGCTATTATTTCATGTGTGATTGCTGCGTTCGGTCCACTTGTTCCCCAGTTGATGTCATTAACTACTCCTTCGCAATCGGAAGCCAGAACCACATCATGAACATCCAGATCTTCTGCCAAAGCTAGTCCCTCTCAGCAAGAAAAGGTTTCTAAGACTGTTGGATCAATGACACCTTCGTAGAACACTGTCGAAGACCCCAGGTAGTTGCCATTCTCATCTCGACATAGTGCAGCCACAGCTTCGCCCTTCTGCTCCGAGCTACTGCTCCATCACCGTTCACTTTGACAGTGTCGGTTCCCGAAGCGAGCAAGCGTTGAGTCCTGGCCGCCCGTGCTGACATGCTCACCGTCATGTTCACCTTAGGGATATGTTGCAAGTCCGCAAGGAAGTTGTTCACAAAAGAAATAGTTTGGTGCGGCGCTTGAAAGATTGCCTCGTACACAGCTTTTCGCCGAGCATACCAAATCGCTCAAAGTGTGACAACCATTGTTGTAAACTTGGAGTGATCCATCCTGCTGCATAATTCAAACAGCCATCTCTTTGCACTTGGTTCTTCTAGTTCTGCCATCGCTAGCAGCACATCTGCATCCAATAGTGCCCACACACACCTCGACATCGTACAGGAGATCAAAGTGTGCCGCCACGAGTCTTGGCATCCACACAAAGGACATGTGCCCTGGGTTGCCATATTCCTGTGGTGTAACACATCCGTGGTATGCAGCGAATGCCGTGCCAAACGCCAGATGAATAGTTTGATCTTCGAGAGTATAGGTATATTCCAAAGTGCCGACCAGGCTTTTCCTTCCTCCTGGCCTGCAGATGATCCCGATCTGCCCTCTAGCCACTCCTCTCGCTGCAGTTTTGTGCTTACCAAAAATCTTACTAGTGTAAGTTTTAGTTGGGCCCCTCCCCTCTTGGGGCCCGGGGCGGTCGCCCCTTTTGCCCGGCCTATGGGCCGGCCCTGTGACGACCGCAGGGTTCTTGCCAGCGACCAGGTCTCCAAGAGCACTGGTGTTCTCGGCAGCCCCTGCAGGTGAGCTCATCTGGTCTTGATCCTTGGGTTTTTTCTTCTTAGATTTCGTCCTCTTCTTCTTCGTGGAGGATCCTGATGATGGTGAGACGACCATGAGATCCTTGCCGGCGACTAGATCTCCAAGAGCACCGGAGTTCCCCGCAGAGCCTGCAGGTGAGCTTGGCTGGGCATGGTCCTTGTTGTCTTGGGCTTCACAGAGCACGAGGATGGCGGGGAGACAACCGCAGGGTTCTTGCCGGCGACTAGGTCTCCAAGAGCGCTGGTGTTCTCGGCAGCCCCTGCAGGTGAGCTCATCTGGTCTTGATCCTTGGGTTTTTTCTTCTTAGATTTCGTCCTCTTCTTCTTCGTGGAGGATCCTGATGATGGTGAGACGACCGTGGGGTCCTTGCCGGCGGCAGGATCTCCGAGGGCGCCAGAATCCTCTGCATCCAGGCCACCACCGCCCGATTCAGATGGGGAAACGACCGGGGGGTCCTTCTTCTTCTTCGCGACCGGTAGGGCCTCCCCTTTGGCAGGATCTACATGCACGACGCCGTCAGATGGCTGCTGATCAGCGCCGGAGCCATCGGCGTCCCGGATCTGCAGGCCACCACCTCCACCGCCACCGGAAGATGGGTTGTGATCGGTATGACCTTTCTTCTTCTTCCTCGGCCGGACACACGGATCTCTCGTCCGCTTCCCCAACGTCCGCATCGTCGCCGGCGCTGTCGCCCGACGACGAGGGAGAGGGAAGAGACAGTGAGGCGGCGGACGGGCGGAGTGGGTGGGAGGAGGGAGTGAGCAAGACCGAAGCGAGGGTTTTTGATATAGGGGTTTGCCCAACCCGTCCATTCTGCATTAAGATTCGGGATTTCCCGTGGTGGGCTGGTGTGCTAGTTGGGCTTTTTAGTGGGCCATCCTTCCAAGCGCTTCGACCCTAGTCGTGGTGGGCTGTTCTGCTAGTCGGTTTTCGGCTACGAGAGAAATGTTTATACCCGGCTGCTCACGCACGGGACGTTAGATCACAACAGATTCGTTTGGTACACCTCAAAAAAAAAAACAGATTCGTTTGGTTTTGCCCAAAAAAAAACAGATTCGTTTGATAATTGCGCGCAAGTGCAAACCAATAGTGGACGACATCAAAAAGGGATAGAGAGGTCCTCATATCACTATTTCGAAAGAGATAAACAGGAGAAGAGTGTGTTTTGCCAGCTGTGATTTTATGTTCGGATGACAAGCTTCGATTTAGGAGGTACATAAAATTTGTTGCATCGTTTTGTTGAACAATGTGTGGAAACGGGAACTTTTTTTAAATTACTTTTTTCGAGAAGTTGTGAAAATTTTGAACAAAAACATTCCAAAAAAATTAGAAAGACCCGAACAAAATTTGAAAACGCAATATTTTTTCAATTTGTCAAAAAATTTGGAAACTCAAAAATTATTTGAAACTCCTGAAAAATGGAAACACAAACATTTTTAAAATTTGTGAAAAAAATCTGAAAACAGGAATAAATTTTGAAATTCTGAACATATTTTTAGAAGTTGTGAAAATTTAGAACAAAACCATTCCAAACATTTTTTGAAAATCCGATTTTTTTTAACTTATGTACAAAATATGAAAACACAGCCATTTTTGGAAAAATTTTAAAGCGTGAACATTTTTTTTATAGAGAGAGTGTTCGCTTGAATATTTATCCCACCTCACTTCGTTCCACAAAAATCCACCAGTTTATATACGTCGTGGAGTTGTCGAGTAATCATCAAGCCCAATGAAGGGTAAGGTGCGGGAGCGGAGGAAAAAGGCTGGCTCTAATTAAATGAAATTGTGGGAATAGAAGTTAACAAAAGAATTAAATGTTGGCTCTAAATGGAAATGTGGTTAGTGTGGCTGGATTGTTGGCTCTGTGATGTTCTTGCATGTCTCATGGAGTGTATATTATGACTGAATCTTACTAACAAAAGAAGCAAACTACTCAAAAACGAAACAAAAATCACCCACCGGCAGCTTTGATTTTAGGGTTGTTAACCTTTTCAATGTGGAAGGAAATGTTTTTATTTCTCAGTGCTTTTGCCGCTATCAAGTTTTACTTTTTTGAAAAAAAAAATACCTAGTTAATCTGCATGTAACTTTCGATCGAGCATTGTTGCTGCAAGCGACGCACACAACAGTTTTAGGTCGGCCGTTGTTGCTCAAAGCAGGACACAATGTTGAAAGGCCAATCGCCTGCTACATCTGGAAGCACGGCAATGTAGCACCAGTCACCGCTATTATCTTTCTATTGGGCAATTGAATCGCTATGCTGCAAAACCGATTTCATAGACGCTGCCAAGACAAGACAACATGGATGCGACAAGGATGACCGCCGCCATTGCTGCAAGTCGGATCACATGACAATGTTCCCTGACACTTTCGTGGAAAATATTATCACAGAGGAATCGGATCACATGGCTATTCTGATACGTGTGTTGGAGACAGCTCCAGGTGCACGAAAAAGGAGGACGAGGCCTTTCCAGTATAAAGAAATATGGTCTTTTTTGCAGGAAAACTTTTGATATAATTATATTCAATTATGCAGTATAACGAACACCAGAAATAATAATAAATTACATTCAGATTCATAGATCACCTAGCGACGATTATAAGCATTCAAGCAAGCCGAAGGCACGCCGCCGTCATCGCCCCTCCCTCGCCTTGTTGTAGCAGAAAGTCGGAAAGTCATCGTACTAAGGCCTCGTAGAACCAGCACATCAGAACACTAATCGTCTCCAATGAAGAAATGTGGTTTAGGCATGAGCGATATGAGCAGATGGTAGCTGCTGCATGGGAGGAGGCGGGCAGGGCAAATGAACTTGTTGGTGTGTGCAGCAAGTTGAGCCAGGTCGTCCGCGGTATGCATGCATGAGGACGTACAATATTTGGGTCCATCAGGCGTAAAATTAGTACGTACTATTTTAAAGAATATCTCAGGGATGCTAAATAAAGAGCTCTCGTGACCGGCTACACACAGGTGGTGAGTGATGTTGAAGGCCAGCTCAAAGAGAGCACGAGGATCCCTCAAAACAAAAAAGAGCACGAGGAGGGAGTATGGGCATGGCCATTTGATGGCGAGGCCTCCCTCCCTGACGTCCCTGTGGAGGTGGCGCGTCATCATAATAGGAACGAGGAGACGGGGAGGCTTGCCGGACCACGGAGGTTCCTCTGGTGGCTGTGGCAAGGGAAGAAGAGGTTTGGTTTACTCGAATTTAGGCGAAGCCGAGCGACGACCGTGGCGTCCATGGGAGCGCACGGGAGCTCCTTGAGCTCGTTTGAGCGGTCGGGGAGGGCTATGGGAGAGAGGGGGGGCTGTTGGTGGTCTCGGAAGACCTCGGGGATGGCTCAAATAGCCGGGGCGAAGCTCGATGGATGGCCACGGCCACGGCGATGCGTGTGCCGCATACCGGTGCTCCAGAGATTGCACGCGGTGTGGAGAGGCTCAGGGACACGCGGAGGGAGCTTGAGGAGGGCGTGATCGACAAGCCATGGTGGTGGCGACACGGACGCGGCTGTTGTGGAGTGAGGAAGAAGAAAGAGGAGGGGACAAGGGTTCCAGAGCGAGCGCGTGGCCTTGGCAAAGCTCCTGGACAAGGTGTGTTGGGAAGAGCTCGGCGGATGAGCAGTGGCCGAGGGCCCCAACTCCGGAGCACGTAGTTTGGCAATGCCAGCCGCATGGTCACCGCGTGGTCGTGGCGTTGCCACACGTTCTAGGAGGCCCGGGCATGTCTGTTAAGTTGGGCACTCCCCCAGTAGTTGCTAGCAAGAAGAAGACAGCCACAATGGCTCAAGGGATGACTGGACCAAGCTCAAACCTAAATCAACAACATGGTGTTTGATTAGTGATTGGGGAAATGCAAATGGCCAATGGGCCTGAGTTTTGGCTGAGGATGATTATCCACTAAGGTGATCACTGTGGCAAAGATTCAGCACAATTGGAGGGGTATAGCTGGCACTTCTTCACAAACTGCCACACTGGACAGAAATATGAAAATGGAAGCTGCACTCACATGGAGTGTTTGATTGAGTTGACATTTTGTAGAGAATGATCAATTGGGCATATGAAGGCACTGTAGAAATTTCATACCATTTGGACATTTAAAAACGGTACTTCCTTCATATTGATCCTCTCTGCACAAAAACTTAGGAAAATTGTAAAGAATTATTGGCTCGATTAAATGAGCTCAAATTTTGTGGATAGAGGTTATATAGATAGTATAATGTCCTGGTAAAATTTCAGAAATTATGGAGCAATATAAAATATAGTTGCTTCACAAACTGAAATAATGACCAGAAACAAAGATTGGATGGTGTCCAAAGGAATTTTGAGAATTTTGTAGGAAACAGAAATATACGTTGCTTCACAACCTAGGGCAAACAGGGTTATTCCTTTAATGAAAAAAGGAATATTCCCAAGGAATAAATATTGGGATTGGACTAATATGAAAATGACATGGTCTTGGATGAATTTGAGATTGAAAAGCCACTTGGGAGAGTAAATAGAGATGATTTTCCCAGGTTTCCAGACCACAGAGCCACGGAAAAATAAATCCAAGGCAAAATTCAAAGAAATCCAAAAGAAAAAGCAAGGGCAAAAAACCAGGGTGTCACGGGATATGACTTGTATGATCAGTAAAGATTCTCATTGGAAAACTCAGGTATCAGAAACGTAACGTCAACTTAATATCAAGAACATGACTTGTAGGAGTAGTCTATGTACGCTGAAAATCAAGGTTTTTGCCTGGCTCCTATTCTTTGACAGGCTCAACACCAAGGACCTGCTGGTGAGGAGGCACTGGCGGGCTGGGGATGCTGATAATCTTTGTGTGTTGTGCCACTAGCATATTTATGAGGATCGTCAACACCTGTTTTTTTCTTGCAACTTCAGTATAAGGATCTGGACTTATTTGCAGATTGACTGGTCTGGTGGTTCTAATGTCCATCAATGCATCTCTTTGGCCAGACAAAGATTTGGTAAATGCTTTTTCTTTGAGGTGGTGTTCACAGCAGCTTGGAACATTTGGATACTCCGGAATGGAAGGACTTTCAGAGGGGGAACGATCTACGTTTAGTGCTTGGCGTTGTAAATTGTACATGACTAATTTTGCTTTCTCATAGAGTTAAGGCTCATGTTAGACCCCTCCTTCTAGCCTGGTTGGATGGGTTGCCTTGAGTTCTTCTTTGTATAGGTAGGTTTAGGTAAGTTTGCCTCTCTTGGCCCTCTTTTGTTTCTTTTTTTTGTATATAGTTAACTTGTACTGGACTATTGCTTTATTTGGAATAAAGGACTGTGAGGCTGTGCCTTGCAGTAGTTAGTCAAAAAAATAATAAAGTGATGGAAGATTGATATGATGAGAATAGACCCGGGGGCCATAGATTTCACTAGTGGCTTCTCTCAAGAGCATAAGTATTCTACGGTGGGTGAACAAATTACTGTTGAGCAATTGACAGAATTGAGCATAGTTATGAGAATATCTAGGTATGATCATGTATATAGGCATCACGTCCGAGACAAGTAGACCGACTCCTGCCTGCATCTACTACTATTACTCCAACTCATCGACCGCTATCCAGCATGCATCTAGAGTATTAAGTTCAAGAAAACAGAGTAACGCCTTAAGCAAGATGACATGATGTAGAAGGATAAATTCATGCAATATGATAAAAACCCCATCTTGTTATCCTCGATGGCAACAATACAATATGTGTCTTGCTGCCCCTACTGTCACTAGGAAAGGACACCGCAAGATTGAACCCAAAGCTAAGCACTTCTCCCATTGCAAGAAAAACCAATCTAGTAGGCCAAACCAAACTGATAATTCGAAGAGACTTGCAAAGATAACCAATCATACATAAAAGAATTCAGAGAAGATTCAAATATTGTTCATAGATAATCTTGATCATAAACCCACAATTCATCGGTCTCAACAAACACACCGCAAAAAGAAGATTACATCGAATAGATCTCCACGAGAGAGGGGGAGAACATTGTATTGAGATTCAGAAAGAGAGAAGAAGCCATCTAGCTACTAACTATGGACCCGAAGGTCTGAGGTAAACTACTCACATGGGCTCCGGAACAGGCCCCAAGAAGGGATCTCGTGGGTACAGAAGGTTGCGGCGGTGGAATTTGTTGGGTTTCGTAGTAATTTCAAAAAATTTCCTATGCACATGCAAGATCATGTGATGCATAGCAACGAGAGGGGAGAGTGTTGTCTACGTACCCAACGCAGACCGACTGCGGAAGCGCTGACACAACGTAGAGGAAGTAGTCGTACGTCTTCACGATCCAACCGATCAAGCACCGAAACTACGGCACCTCCGAGTTCGAGCACACGTTCAGCTCGATGACGATCCCTGGACTCCGATCCAGCAAAGTGTCGGGGAAGAGTTCCGTCAGCACGACGGCGTGGTGACGATCTTGATGAACTACAGCAGCAGGGCTTCGCCTAAACTCCGCTACAGTATTATCGAGGAATATGGTGGCAGGGGGCACCGCACACGGCTAAGGAATAGATCACGTGGATCAACTTGTGTGTTTCTGGGGTGCCTCTGCCTCAGTATATAAAGGAGCCAAGGGGGAGGGGGGCGCCGGCCAGGAGGAGGGCGCAGGAGGAGTCCTACTCCTTCCGGGAGTAGGACCCCCCCCCCAATCCTATTCCAACTAGGATTCCCAAGGGGGAAAGAGGGAGAGGGGTGGCCGGCCACCTCTCCTAGTCCTAATAGGACTAGGGGAGGGGGGAGGCGCGCAGCCCTTATGGGCAGCCCTTTCATCTTTCCACTAAGGCCCATATGATTCCCGGGGGGTTCCGGTAACCTCCCGGTAACCCGGTAAAATCCCGATTTCACCCGGAACACTTCCGATATCCAAATATAGGCTTCCAATATATCAATCTTTACGTCTCGACCATTTCGAGACTCCTCGTCATGTCCGTGATCACATCCGGGACTCCGAACAACCTTCGGTACATCAAAATGTATAAACTCATAATATAACTGTCATCGTAACCTTAAGCGTGCGGACCCTACGGGTTCGAGAACAATGTAGACATGACCGAGACACGTCTCCGGTCAATAACCAATAGCGGGACCTGGATGCCCATATTGGCTCCTACATATTCTACGAAGATCTTTATCGGTCAGACCGCATAACAACATACGTTGTTCCCTTTGTCATCGGTATGTTACTTGCCCGAGATTCGATCGTCGGTATCCAATACCTAGTTCAATCTCGTTACCGGCAAGTCTCTTTACTCGTTCCGTAATACATCATCTCACAACTAACATATTAGTTGCAATGCTTGCAAGGCTTATGTGATGTGTATTACCGAGAGGGCCCAGAGATACCTCTCCGACAATCGGAGTGACAAATCCTAATCTCGAAATACGCCAACCCAACATCTACCTTTGGAGACACCTGTAATGCTCCTTTATAATCACCCAGTTACATTGTGACGTTTGGTAGCACCCAAAGTGTTCCTCCGGCAAACGGGAGTTGCATAATCTCATAGTCATAGGAACATGTATATGTCATGAAGAAAGCAATAGCAACATACTAAACGATCGGGTGCTAAGCTAATGGAATGGGTCATGTCAATCAGATCATTCAACTAATGATGTGACCTCGTTAATCAAATAACATCACTTTGTTCATGGTTAGGAAACATAACCATCTTTGATTAACGAGCTAGTCAAGTAGAGGCATACTAGTGACACTAAGTTTGTCTATGTATTCACACATGTATTATGTTTCCGGTTAATACAATTCTAGCATGAATAATAAACATTTATCATGATATAAGGAAATAAATAATAACTTTATTATTGCCTCTAGGGCATATTTCCTTCAGTCTCCCACTTGCACTAGAGTCAATAATCTAGTTCACATCGCCATGTGATTTAACAGCTATAGTTCACATCACCATGTGATTAACACCCATAGTTCACATTGATATGTGATCAACACCCAAAGGTTTTACTAGATTCAGTAATCTAGTTCACATTGCTATGTGATTAACACCCAAAGAGTACTAAGGTGTGATCATGTTTTGCTTGTGAGATAATTTTAGTCAACGGGTCTGTCACATTCAGATCCGTAAGTATTTTGCGAATTTCTATGTCAACAATGCTCTGCACGGAGCTACTCTAGCTTATTGCTCCCACTTTCAATATGTATCTAGATCGAGACTTAGAGTCATCCAAATCTGTGTCAAAACTTGCATCGACGTAACCTTTTACGACGAACCTTTTTGTCACCTCCATAATTGAGAAATATTTCCTTATTCCACTAAGTATAATTTTGACCGCTGTCCAGTGATCTACTCTTAGATCATTATTGTACTCCCTTGCTTAACACAGTGTAGGGTATACAATAGATTTGGTACACATCATGACATACTTTATAGAACCTATGGCTGAGGCATAGGGAATGACTTTCATTCTATTTCTATCTTCTGCCGTGGTCGGGCTTTGAGTCTTACTCAATTTCACACCTTGCAACACAGGCAAGAACTCTTTCTTTGACTGTTTCATTTTGAACTACTTCAAAATCTTGTCAGGGTATGTACTTATTGAAAAAACTTATCAAGCGTCTTGATCTATCTCTATAGATCTTGATGCTCAATATGTAAGCAGCTTTACCGAGGTCTTTCTTTGAAAAATTCCTTTCAAATACTCCTTTATGCTTTGCAGAATAATTCTACATTATTTCCGATCAACAATATGTCATTCACATATACTTATCAGAAATGTTGTAGTGCTCCCACTCACTTTCTTGTAAATACAGGCTTTATCGCAAGTCTGTATAAAACTATATGCTTTGATCAACTTATCAAAGTGTATATTCCAACTCCGAGATGCTTGCACCAGTCCATAGATGGATCGCTGGAGCTTGCATATTTTGTTAGCACCTTTAGGATTGACAAAACCTTCTGGTTGTATCATATACAACTCTTCTTTAATAAATCTATTAAGGAATGCAGTTTTGTTTATCCATGTGCCAGATTTCATAAAATGCGGCAATTGCTAACATGATTCGGACAGACTTAAGCATAGATACGAGTGAGAATCTCTCATCGTAGTCAACACCTTGAACTTGTCGAAAACCTTTTGCGACAATTCTAGCTTTGTAGATAATAACACTACTATCAGCGTCCGTCTTCCTCTTGAAGATCCATTTATTTTTATGGCTTGCCGATCATCGGGCAAATCCATCAAAGTCCATACTTTGTTCTCATACATGGATCATATCTCAGATTTCATGGCCTCAAACCATTTTGCGGAATCTAGGCTCACCATCACTTCTTCATAGTTCGTAGGTTCGTCATGGTCAAGTAGCATGACCTCCAGAACAGGATTACCGTACCACTCTGGTGCGGATCTCACTCTGGTTTACCTACGAGATTCGGTAGTAACTTGATCTGAAGTTACTGATCATCATCATTAGCTTCCTCACTAATTGGTGTAGGAGTCACAGGAACAAAGTTCTGTGATGAACTACTTTCCAATAAAGGAGAAGGTACAATTACCTTATCAAGTTTTCTACTTTCCTCCCACTCACTTCTTTCGAGAGAACCTCCTTCTCTAGAAAGGATCCATTCTTAGCAACGAATGTCTTGCCTTTGGATCTGTGATAGAAGGTACCCAACAGTCTTTTGGGTATCCTATGAAGACACATTTTTCCGATTTGGGTTTGAGCTTATCAGGATGAAACTTTTCACAATAAGCATCACAACCCCAAACTTTAAGAAACGACAACTTTGGTTTCTTGCCAAACCACAGTTCATAGTGTCGTCTCAACGGATAGATGGTGCCCTTTTAACGTGAATGCAGCTGTCTCTAATGCATAACCCCAAAACGATAGTGGTAGATCGGTAAGAGACATCATAGATTGCACTATATCCAATAAAGTACGGTTATGACATTCGGACACACCATTATGCTGTGGTGTTCTGGTGGCATGAGTTTGTGAAACTATTCCACATTGTTTTAATTGAAGACCAAACTCGTACTCAATTATTTGTCTTCCGCGATCATCAGATCGTAGAAACTTTATTTTCTTGTCCACGATTGATTTTCACTTCACTCTGAAATTCTTTGAACTTTTCAAATGTTTCAGACTTATGTTTCATCAAGTAGATATACCCATATCTGCTCAATCATCTGTTGAAGTTCAGGATACGATACTTTGCCGTGAGCCTTAACATCATCGGACGCATACATCAGTATGTATTTCCAATTAAGTCAGTTGCTCGCTCGGAGAACGGAGTCTTAGTCATCTTGCCCATGAGGCATGTTCGCAAGCATCAAGTGATTCATAATCAAGTGATTCCAAAATCCCATCAGCATGGAGTTTCTTCATGCACTTTACCAATATGACCTAAACGGCAGTGCACAAATAAGTTGCACTATCATTATAACTTTGCATCTTTTGGTTTCATATTATGATTGTGTATCACTAACGATCGAGATCCAATCGAACTATTCATTGGTGTGTAACCATATAAGTTATTTCATGTAAACAGAACAACAATTAATTCTCTTACTTAAATGAATAACCGTATTACAATAAACATGATCAAATCATATTCATGCTTAACGCAAACACCAAAATAACACTTATTTAGGTTCAACACTAATCCGAAAGTATAAGGAGTGTGCGATGATGATCATATCAATCTTGGAACCACTTCCAACACACATCGTCACTTCACCCTTAACTAGTCTCTGTTTATTCTGCAACTCCCGTTTCGAGTTACTAATCTTAGCAACTGAACTAGTATCAAATACTGAGGGGTTGCTATAAACACTAGTAAAGTACACATCAATAACATGTATATCAAATATACTTATGTTCACTTTGCCATCCTTCTTATCCGCCAATCACTTGGGGTAGTTCCGCTCCAGTGACCAGTCCCTTTGCAGTAGAAGCACTTAGTCTCAGGCTTAGGACCAGACTTGGGCTTCTTCACTTGAGCAGCAACTTGCTTGCTGTTCTTCTTGAAGTTCCCCTTCTTCCCTTTGCCCTTTTTTTGAAACTAGGTCTTGTCAACCATCAACAACTTGATGTTTTCTTGATTTCTACCTTCGTTGATTTCAGCATCACGAAGAGCTTGGGAGTTGTTTCGTTATCCTTGCATATATTAGTTCATCACGAAGTCTACTAACTTGTGATGGTGACTAGAGAATTTGTCAATCACTATCTTATCTGGAAGATTAACTCCCACTTGATTCAAGCGATTGTAGTACCCAGACAATCTGAGCACATGCTCACTAGTTGAGCGATTCTCCTCCATCTTTTAGCTATAGAACTTGTTGGAGACTTCATATCTCTCAACTCGGGTATTTGCTTGAAATATTAACTTCAACTCCTGGAACATCTCATATGGTCCATGACGTTCAAAACGTCTTTGAAGTCCCGATTCTAAGCCGTTAAGCATGGTGCACTAAACTATCAAGTAGTCATCATATTGAGCTAGCCAACGTTCATAGCGTCTGCATCTGCTCCTGCAATAGGCTGTCACTAGCGGTGCATCAAGGACATAATTTTTCAGTGCAGCAATGAGGATAAACCTCAGATCACGGATCCAATCCGCATCATTGCTACTAACATCTTTCAACACAATTTTCTCTAGGAACATATCAAAATAAACACAGGGAAGCAACAACGCGAGCTATTGATCTACAACATAATTTGCAAAATACTACCAGGACTAAGTTCATGATAAATTTAAGTTCAATTAATCATATTACTTAAGAACTCCCACTTAGATAGACATCCCTCTAATCCTCTAAGTGATCACGTGATCCAAATCAACTAAACCATAACCGATCATCACGTGAGATGGAGTAGTTTCATGGTGAACATCGTTTATGTTGATCATATCTACTATATGATTCACGCTCGACCTTTCGGTCTCCGTGTTCCGAGGCCATATCTGCATATGCTAGGCTCGTCAAGTTTAACCTGAGTATTCTGCGTGTGCAAAACTGCTTGCACCCGTTGTAGATGGACGTAGAGCTTATCACACCCGATCATCACGTGGTGTCTGGGCACGACGAACTTTGGCAACGGTGCATACTCAGGGAGAACACTTCTTGATAATTTAGTGAGAGATCATCTTATAATGCCACCGTCAATCAAAGCAAGATAAGATGCATAAAAAGATAAACATCACATGCAATCAATATAAGTGATATGATATGGCCATCATCATCTTCTGCCTGTGATCTCCATCTCCGAAGCACCTCATGATCACCATCGTCACCGGCGCGACACCTTGATCTCCATCGTAGCATCGTTGTCGTCTCGCCAATCTTATGCTTCCACGACTATCACTACCGCTTAGTAATAAAGTAAAGCATTACATCGCGATTGCATTGCATACAATAAAGCGACAACCATATGGCTCCTGCCAGTTGCCGATAACTCGGTTACAAAACATGATCATCTCATACAATAAAATTCAGCATCATGTCTTGACCATATCACATCACAACATGCCCTGCAAAAACAAGTTAGACGTCCTCTACTTTGTTGTTGCAAGTTTTACGTGGCTGCTACGGGCTTAAGTAAGAACCAATCTCACCTACGCATCAAAACCACAACGATAGTTTGTCAAATAGACTCCGTTTTAACCTTCGCAAGGACCGGGCGTAGCCATACTTGGTTCAACTAAAGTTGGAGAGACAGTCGCCCGCAAGCCACCTGTGTGCAAAGCACGTCGGGGAACCGGTCTCGCGTAAGCGTACGCGTAAGGTTGGTCCGGGTCGTCTCGTCCAACAATGCCGCCGAACCAAAGTATGACATGCTGGTAGGCAGTATGACTTATATCGCCCACAACTCACTTGTGTTCTACTCGTGCATATAACATCAACATAAATAACCTAGGCTCGGATGCCACTGTTGGGTTTCGTAGTAATTTCAAAAAATTCCTACGCACACGCAAGATCATGTGATGCATAGCAACGAGAGGGGAGAGTGTTGTCTACGTACCCAACGCAGACCGACTGCGGAAGCGCTGACACAACGTAGAGGAAGTAGTCGTACGTCTTCACGATCCAACCGATCAAGCACCGAAACTACGGCACCTCCGAGTTCGAGCACACGTTCAGCTCGATGACGATCCCCGGACTCCGATCCAGCAAAGTGTCGGGGAAGAGTTCCGTCAGCACGACGGCGTGGTGACGATCTTGATGTACTACAGCAGCAGGGCTTCGCCTAAACTCCGCTACAGTATTATCGAGGAATATGGTGGCAGGGGGCACCGCACACGGCTAAGGAATAGATCACGTGGATCAACTTGTGTGTTCTAGGGTGCCTCTGCCTCAGTATATAAAGGACTAGAGGGGGGAGGCTGGCCGGCCAAGGTGTGGCGCGCCAGGGGAGTCCACTCCCTCTGGGAGTAGGACCCCCCCCCAATCCTAGTTGGAATAGGATTCCTTGAGGGGGGAAAGAGAGAGAGGGGGGCCGCCACCTCTCCTAGTCCTAATAGGACTAGGGGAAGGGGGGAGGCGCGCAGCCCTTATGGGCAGCCCTTTCATCTTTCCACTAAGGCCCATATGATTCCCGGGGGGTTCCGGTAACCTCCCGGTAACCCGGTAAAATCCCGATTTCACCCGGAACACTTCCGATATCAAACATAGGCTTCCAATATATCAATCTTTACGTCTCGACCATTTCGAGACTCCTCGTCATGTCCGTGATCACATCCAGGACTCCGAACAACCTTCGGTACATCAAAATGCATAAACTCATAATATAACTGTCATCGTAACCTTAAGCGTGCGGACCCTACGGGTTCGAGAACAATGTAGACATGACCGAGACACGTCTCCGGTCAATAACCAATAGCGGGACCTGGATGCCCATATTGGCTCCTACATATTCTACGAAGATCTTTATCGGTCAGACCGCATAACAACATACGTTGTTCCCTTTGTCATCGGTATGTTACTTGCCCGAGATTCGATCCGTCGGTATCCAATACCTAGTTCAATCTTGTTACCGGCAAGTCTCTTTACTCTTTCCGTAATACATCATCTCACAACTAACATATTAGTTGGCAATGCTTGCAAGGCTTAAGTGATGTGCATTACCGAGAGGGCCCAGAGATACCTCTCCGACAATCGGAGTGACAAAACCTAATCTCGAAATACGCCAACCCAACATGTACCTTTGGAGACACCTGTAGTACTCCTTTATAATCACCCAGTTACATTGTGACGTTTGGTAGCACCCAAAGTGTTCCTCCGGTAAACGGTAGTTGCATAATCTCATAGTTATAGGAACATGTATAAGTCATGAAGAAAGCAATAGCAACATACTAAACGATCGGGTGCTAAGGTAATGGAATGGGTCATGTCAATCAGATCATTCACTTAATGATGTGATCCCGTTAATCAAATAACAACTACTTGTTCATGGTTAGGAAACAAAACCATCTTTGATTAACGAGCTAGTCAAGTAGAGGCATACTAGTGACACTTTGTTTGTCTATGTATTCACACATGTATTATGTTTCCGGTTAATACAATTCTAGCATGAATAATAAACATTTATCATGATATAAGGAAATAAATAATAACTTTATTATTGCCTTAGGGCATATTTCCTTCAGAATTAGGTTTTTGGCTCCGTTCTGATCGTTTGGGGGTACGTAGGATATATATAGGAGGAAGGAGTACGTCGGTGGAGCAAAGGGGGGCCCACGAGGCAGGGGGCGCGCCCTGGGGCGCCCTCCACCCTCGTGACCGCCTCCCTCCTTTTTGACGGGGTCCAAGTCTCCTGGATCTTATCTGTTGAGAAAATCACGTTCCCGAAGGTTTCATTCCGTTTGGACTCCGTTTGATATTCCGTTTCTTCGAAACACTGAAATAGGCAAAAAAACAGCAATTCTGGGCTGGGCCTCCGGTTAATAGGTTAGTCCCAAAAGTAATATAAAAGTGGAAAATAAAGCCCAATATAGTCCAAAACAGTAGATAATATAGCATGGAGCAATCAAAAATTATAGATACGTTGGAGACGTATCCCTCCACCATAGTCACCTCGATAATACTGTAGCGGTGCTTAGGCGAAGCCCTGCGTCGGTAGAACATCAATCATCGTCACCACGCCGTCGTGCTGACGAAACTCTCCCTCAACACTCGGCTGGATCGGAGTTCGAGGGACGTCATCGGGCTGAACGTGTGCTGAACTCGGAGGTGCCGTACGTTCGGTACTTGATCGGTCGGATCGTGAAGACGTACGACTACATCAACCGTGTTGTGCTAAACGCTTCCGCTTTCGGTCTACGAGGGTACATGGACAACACTCTCCCCTCTCGTTGCTATGCATCACCATGATCTTGCGTGTGCGTAGGAAATTTTTGAAATTACTACGTTCCCCAACAGTGGCATCCGAGCCAGGTTTTATGCGTAGATGTCATATGCACGAGTAGAACACAAGTGAGTTGTGGGCGATATAAGTCATACTGCTTACCAGCATGTCATACTTTGGTTCGGCGGTATTGTTGGATGAAGCGGCCCGGACCGACATTACGCGTACGCTTACGCGAGACTGGTTCTACCGACGTGCTTTGCACACAGGTGGCTGGCGGGTGTCAGTTTCTCCAACTTTAGTTGAACCGAGTGTGGCTACGCCCGGTCCTTGCGAAGGTTAAAACAACACCAACTTGACAAACTATCGTTGTGGTTTTGATGCGTAGGTAAGAACGGTTCTTGCTAAGCCGTAGCAGCCACGTAAAATTTGCAACAACAAAGTAGAGGACGTCTAACTTGTTTTTGCAGGGCATGTTGTGATGTGATATGGTCAAGACATGGATGCTAAATTTTATTGTATGATATGATCATTTTTTGTAACCGAGTTATTGGCAACTGGCAGGAGCCATATGGTTGTCGCTTTATTATATGCAATGCAATCGCCCTGTAATGCTTTACTTTATCACTAAGCGGTAGTGATAGTCGTAGAAGCATAAGATTGGCGAGACGAAAATGATGCTACGATGGAGATCAAGGTGTCGCGCCGGTGACGATGGTGATCATGACGGTGCTTCGGAGATGGAGATCACAAGCACAAGATGATGATGGCCATATCATATCACTTATATTGATTGCATGTGATGTTTATCTTTTATGCATCTTATCTTGCTTTGATTGATGGTAGCATTATAAGATGATCCCTCACTAAATTATCAAAGTATAAGTGTTCTCCCTGAGTATGCACCGTTGCGAAAGTTCTTCGTGCTGAGACACCACGTGATGATCGGGTGTGATAGGCTCTACGTTCAAATACAACAGGTGCAAAACAGTTGCACATGCGGAATACTCAGGTTAAACTTGACGAACCTAGCATATAACAGATATGGCCTCGGAACACGGAGACCGAAAGGTCGAGCGTGAATCATATAGTAGATATGATCAACATAGTGATGTTCACCATTGAAACTACTCCATCTCATGTGATGATCGGACATGGTTTAGTTGATTTGGATCACGTGATCACTTAGAAGATTAGAGGGATGTTTATCTAAGTGGGAGTTCTTAAGTAATATGATTAATTGAACTTAAATTTATCATGAACTTAGTACATCATAGTATCTTGCTTGTCTATGTTGATTGTAGATAGATGGCCTGTGCTGTTGTTCCGTTAAATTTTAATGCGTTCCTTGAGAAAGCAAAGTTGAAAGATGATGGTAGCAATTACACGGACTGGGTCCGTAACTTGAGGATTCTCATTGCTGCACAGAAGAATTACGTCCTGGAAGCACCGCTGGGTGCCAGGCCTGCTGCTGATGCAACTAACGACGTTAAGAACGTCTGGCAGAGCAAAGCTGATGACTACTCGATAGTTCAATATGCCATGCTTTACGGCTTAGAACCGGGACTTCAACGACGTTTTGAACGTCATGGAGCATATGAGATGTTCCAGGAGTTGAAGTTAATATTTCAAGCAAATGCCCGGATTGAGAGATATGAAGTCTCCAATAAGTTCTACAGCTGCAAGATGGAGGAGAATAGTTCTGTCAGTGAGCATATACTCAAAATGTCTGGGTATAATAATCACTTGATTCAACTGGGAGTTAATCTTCCGGATGATAGCGTCATTAACAGAATACTCCAATCACTGCCACCAAGCTACAAGAGCTTGTGATGAACTATAATATGCAAGGGATGGATAAGACGATTCCCGAGCTCTTCGCAATGCTAAAGGCTGCGGAGGTAGAAATCAAAAAAGGAGCATCAAGTGTTGATGGTCAATAAGACCACCAGTTTCAAGAAAAAGGGCAAAGGGAAGAAGAAGGGGAACTTCAAGAAGAACATCAAGCAAGTTGCTGCTCAGGAGAAGAAACCCAAGTCTGGACCTAAGCCTGAGACTGAGTGCTTCTACTGCAAGCAGACTGGTCACTGGAAGCGGAACTGCTCCAAGTATTTGGCGGATAAGAAGGATGGCAAGGTGAAGAAAGGTATATGTGATATACATGTTATTGATGTGTACCTTACTAATGCTCGCAGTAGCACCTGGGTATTTGATACTGGTTCTGTTGTTAATATTTGCAACTCGAAACAGGGGCTACGGATTAAGCGAAGATTGGCTAAGGACGAGGCGACGATGCGCGTGGGAAATGGTTCCAAAGTTGATGTGATCGTGGTCGGCACGCTACCTCTACATCTACCTTTGGGATTGTTATTTGGTGCCAGCATTGAGCATGAACATTATATTTGGATCTTGTTTAATGCGAGATGGTTATTCATTTAAATCAGAGAATAATGGTTGTTCTATTTATATGAGTAATATCTTTTATGGTCATGCACCCTTGAAGAGTAGTCTATTTTTGTTGAATCCCGATAGTGGTGATACACATATTCATAATATTGAAGCCAAAAGATGCAGAGTTGATAATGATAGTGCAACTTATTTGTGGCACTGCTGTTTAGGTCATATCGGTGTAAAGCGCATGAAGAAACTCCATACTGATGGACTTTTGGAACCACTTGATTATGAATCACTTGGTACTTGCGAACCGTGCCTCATGGGCAAGATGACTAAAATGTCGTTCTCCGGTACTATGGAGAGAGCAACAGATTTGTTAGAAATCCTACATACAGATGTATGTGGTCCAATGAATGTTGAGGCTCGTGGCGGATATCATTATTTTCTCACCTTCACAGATGATTTAAGCAGATATGGGTATATCTACTTAATGAAACATAAGTCTGAAACGTTTGAAAAGTTCAAAGAATTTCAGACTGAAGTTGAAAATCATCGTAACAAGAAAATAAAGTTTCTACGATCTGATCGTGGAGGAGAATATTTGAGTTATGAGTTTAGTCTTCATTTGAAACAATGCGGAATAGTTTCGCAACTCACGCCACCCGGAACACCACAACGTAATGGTGTGTCCGAACGTTGTAATCGTACTTTACTAGATATGGTGCCATCTATGATGTCTCTTACTGATTTACCGCTATCATTTTGGGGTTATGCTTTAGAGACGGCCGCATTCACATTAAATAGGGCACCATCAAAATCTGTTGAGATGACGCCTTATGAAATGTGGTTTGGCAAGAAACCAAAGTTGTCGTTTCTGAAAGTTTGGGGCTGCGATGCTTATGTGAAAAAGCTTCAACCTGATAAGCTCGAACCCAAATCAGAGAAATGTGTCTTCATAGGATACCCAAAGGAGACTGTTGGGTACACCTTCTATCACAGATCCGAAGGCAAGACTTTTGTTGCCAAATTCGGAGTTTTTCTAGAGAAGGAGTTTCTCTCGAAAGAAGTGAGTGGGAGGAAAGTAGAACTTGATGAGGTAACTGTACCTGCTCCCTTATTGGAAAGTAGTTCATCACAGAAACTGGTTTCTGGGACACCTACACCAAGTAGTGAGGCAGTTAATGATGATGATCATGAAATTTCAGATCAAGTTGTTACTGAACCTCGTAGGTCAACCAGAGTAAGATCCGCACCAGGGTGGTACGGTAATCCTGTTCTGGAAGTTATGTTACTAGACCATGACGAACCTACGAACTATGAAGAAGCGATGGTGAGCCCAAATTCCGCAAAATAGCTTGAGGCCATGAAATCTGAGATGGGATCCATGTATGAGAACAAAGTGTGGACTTTGGTTGACTTGCCCGATGATCGGCGAGCAATTGAGAATAAATGGATCTTCAAGAAGAAAACTAACGCTGACGGTAATATTACTGTCTATAAAGCTCAACTTGTTGCAAAAGGTTTTCGACAAGTTCAAGGGATTGACTACGATGAGACCTTCTCACCCGTAGCGATGCTTAAGTATGTCCGAATCATGTTAGCAATTGCCGCATTTTATGATTATGAAATTTGGCAAATGGATGTCAAAACTGCATTCCTGAATGGATTTCTGGAAGAAGAGTTGTATATGATGCAACCGGAAGGTTTTGTCGATCCAAAGGGAGCTAACAAAGTGTGCAAGCTCCAGCAATCCATTTATGGACTGGTGCAAGCCTCTCAGAGTTGGAATAAACACTTTGATAGTGTGATCAAAGCATTTGGTTTTGTACAGACTTTTGGAGAAGTCTGTATTTACAAGAAAGTGAGTGGGAGCTCTGTGGCATTTCTAATATTATATGTGGATGACATATTGCTGATTGGAAATGATATAGAATTTCTGGATAGCATAAAGGGATACTTGAACAAGAGTTTTTCAATGAAAGACCTTGGAGAAGCTACTTATATATTGGGTATCAAGATCTATAGAGATAGATCAAGACGCTTAATTGGACTTTCACAAAGCACATACCTTGACAAAGTTTTGAAGAAGTTCAAAATGGATCAAGCAAAGAAAGGGTTCTTGCCTGTGTTACAAGGTGTGAAGTTGAGTAAGACTCAATGCCCGACCACTGCAGAAGATAGAGAGAAGATAAAAGATGTTCCCTATGCTTCAGCCATAGGCTCTATCATGTATGCAATGTTGTGTACCAGACCTGATGTGTGCCTTGCTATAAGTTTAGCAGGGAGGTACCAAAGTAATCCAGGAGTGGATCACTGGACAGCGGTCAAGAACATCCTGAAATACCTGAAAAGGACTAAGGATATGTTTCTCGTTTATGGAGGTGACAAAGAGCTCATAGTAAATGGTTACGTTGATGCAAGCTTTGAAACTGATCCGGACGATTCTAAATCGCAAACCGGATATGTGTTTACATTGAACGGTGGAGCTGTCAGTTGGTGCAGTTCTAAACAAAGCATGGTGGCGGGATCTACGTGTGAAGCGGAGTACATAGCTGCTTCAGAAGCAGCAAATGAAGGAGTCTGGATGAAGGAGTTCATATCCGATCTAGGTGTCATACCTAGTGCATCGGGTCCAATGAAAATCTTTTGTGACAATACTGGTGCAATTGCCTTGGTGAAGGAATCCAGATTTCACAAAAGAACCAAGCACATCAGGAGACGCTTCAATTCCATCCGGATTTACTCCAGTTGGGAGACATAGAAATTTGCAAGATACATACGGATCTGAATGTTGCAGACCCGTTGACTAAGCCTCTTCCACGAGCAAAACATGATCAGCACCAAGGCTCCATGGGTGTTAGAATCATTACTGTGTAATCTAGATTATTGACTCTAGTGCAAGTGGGAGACTGAAGGAAATATTCCCTAGAGGCAATAATAAAGTTATTATTTATTTCCTTATATCATGATAAATGTTTATTATTCATGCTAGAATTGTATTAACCGGAAACATAATACATGTGTGAATACACAGACAAACATAGTGTCACTAGTATGCCTCTACTTGACTAGCTCGTTGATCAAAGATGGTTAAGTTTCCTAGCCATTGACATGGGTTGTCATTTGATTAACGGGATCACATCATTAGGAGAATGATGCGATTGACTTGACCCATTCCGTTAGCTTAACACTCGATCGTTTAGTATGTTGCTATTGCTTTCTTCATGACTTATACATGTTCCTATGACTATGAGATTATGCAACTCCCGTTTACCGGAGGAATGCTACCTCTTGAGCTTGCGTTGGATTTCCCCGAAGAGGAAAGGATGATGCAGCAGAGTAGCATAAGTATTTCCCTCAGTTTTTGAGAACTAAGGTATCAATCCAGTAGGAGGCTACACGCAAGTTCCTCGTACCTACACAAAAACAATAGCTCAACGCAACCAACGCGATTAGGGGTTGTCAATCCCTTCACGGTCACTTACGAGAGTGAGATCTGATAGAGATGATAGATAATATTTTTTGTATTTTTGATATAGAGATGCAAAGTAAAAAGTAAAAGGCAAAGTAAAAAAGCAAAGTAGTAATAAAGTGATGGAGATTGATATGATGAGAATAGACCCGGGGGCCATAGGTTTCACTAGTGGCTTCTCTCAAGAGCATAAGTATTCTACGGTGGGTGAACAAATTACTGTTGAGCAATTGACAGAATTGAGCATAGTTATGAGAATATCTAGGTATGATCATGTATATAGGCATCACGTCCGAGACAAGTAGACTGACTCCTGCCTGCATCTACTACTATTACTCCACTCATCGACCGCTATCCAGCATGCATCTAGAGTATTAAGTTAAAAACAGAGTAACGCCTTAAGCAAGATGACATGATGTAGAGAGATAAATTCATGCAATATGAAATAAACCCCATCTTGTTATCCTCGATGGCAACGATGCAATACGTGCCTTGTTGCCCCTTCTGTCACTGGGAAAGGACACCGCAAGATCGAACCCAAAGCTAAGCACTTCTCCCATGGCAAGAAAAACCAATCTAGTAGGCCAAACCAAACTGATAATTCGAAGAGGCTTGCAAAGATAACCAATCATACATAAAAGAACTCAGAGAAGATTCAAATATTATTCATAGATAGACTTGATCATAAACCCACAATTCATCGGTCTCAATAAACACACCGCAAAAAAAGAAGATTACATCGAATAGATCTCCACGAGAGAGGGGGGAACATTGTATTGAGATCCAAAAACAGAGAAGAAGCCATCTAGCTACTAACTATGGACCCGAAGGTCTGAGGTAAACTACTCACACTTCATCGGAGAGGCTATGATGATGTAGAAGCCCTCCGTGATGACGGCCCTCTCCGGCGGAGCTCCGGAACAGGCCCCAAGATGGGATCTCGTGGATACAGAAAGTTGCGGCGGTGGAATTAGGTTTTTGGCTCCGTATCTGATCGTTTGGGGGTACGTAGGTATATATAGGAGGAAGGAGTACGTCGGTGGAGCAACAGGGGGCCCACGAGGCAGGGGGCGCGCCCTAGGTGGGGCGCGCCCCACCCTCATGACCGCCTCTTGGCTCCCTTGGAGTAGGGTCCAGGTCTCCTGGATCACGTTTGGTGAGAAAATCACGTTCCCGAAGGTTTCATTCCGTTTGGACTCTGTTTGATATTCCGTTTCTTCGAAACACTGAAATAGGCAAAAAAACAGCAATTCTGGGTTGGGCCTCCGGTTAATAGGTTAGTCCCAAAAATAATATAAAAGTGGAAAATAAAGCCCAATATAGTCCAAAACAGTAGATAATATAGCATGGAGCAATAAAAAATTATAGATACGTTGGAGACGTATCAAGGAACACTTTGTGTGCTACCAAACGTCACAACGTAACTGGGTGATTATAAAGGTGCTCTACAGGTGTCTCCAAAGGTACTTGTTGGGTTGGCGTATTTCGAGATTAGGATTTTTCACTCCGATCGTCGGAGAGGTATCTCTGGGTCCTCTCGATAATGCACATCACTTAAGCCTTGCCGGTAACGAGATTGAACTAGGTATTGAGATTGCAACTAATGAGTTAGTTGCGGGATGATGCATTACGGAACGAGTAAAGAGACTTGCCGGTAACGAGATTGAACTAGGTATTGAGATACCGATGATCGAATCTCGGGCAAGTAACATACCGATGACAAAGGGAACAACGTATGTTGTTATGCGGTCTGACCGATAAAGATCTTCGTAGAATATGTGGGAGCCAATATGAGCATCCAGGTTCCGCTATTGGTTATTGACCGGAGACGTGTCTCGGTCATGTCTACATAGTTCTCGAACCTGTAGGGTCCGCACGCTTAACGTTTCGATGACAGTTATATTATGAGTTTATATGTTTTGATGTACCGAAGGTTGTTCGGAGTCCCGGATGTGATCACGGACATGACGAGGAGTCTCGAAATGGTCGAGACATGAAGATTGATATATTGGAAGCATATGTTTGGATGTCGGAAGTGTTCCAGGTGAAATCGGGATTTTACCAGAGTACCGGGAGGTTACGGGAACCCCCCGGGAGCTTAATGGGCCATAGTGGGCCTTGTGGAGAAGAGGAGAGGCAGCCAGGGCAGGGCCGCGCGCCCCTCCCCTCCTTGTCCGAATAGGACAAGGAGAGGGGGCGGCGCCCCCCCCCCCTCCCCCTTTCCTTCCTCTCTCCCTCCTCTTTCCCCCTCCACTCCTAGTCCAACAAGGAAAAGGGAGGGAGTCCTACTCCCGGTAGGAGTAGGACTCCTCCTGGCGCGCCCCCTCTAGGCCGGCCGCACCTCCCCCCTTGCTCCTTTATATACGGGGGTAGGAGGGCACCCTAGAGACAACAATTGATCGTTTGATCTTTTAGCCGTGTGCGGTGCCCCCCCTCCACCATAGTCCACCTCGATAATAATGTAGCGATACTTAGGCGAAGCCCTGCGTCGGTAGAACATCATCATCGTCACCATGCCGTCGTGTTGACGAAACTCTCCCTCAACACCCGGCTGGATCGGAGTTCGAGGGACGTCATCAGGCTGAACGTGTGCTGAACTGGGAGGTGCCGTACGTTCGGTACTTGATCGGTCGGATTGTGAAGACGTACGACTACATCAACCGCGTTGTGCAAACACTTTCACTTTCGGTCTACGAGGGTACGTGGACAACACTCTCCCCTCTCGTTGCCATGCATCACCATGATCTTGCGTGTGCGTAGGAATTTTTTTGAAATTACTACGTTCCCCAACAGCAATAACATTTGATACAACGTACCAGGCAAACATGTATGATATGCCATTCGGCCTATTTGTTGGAGTGAATAATCACTTCCAGAGCGTTATATTTGATAGTGTTCGGGTGAGAGATGAGACAATTGAAACTTTCCAGTGGGTATTCACTGAATTCATCCGCATGATGGGCGGAAAGCATCCAAAAACAATACTAACTGGTAAGGAAATATCTGAAGTATGTATTGAATAAAATTTTGTACATCTTTCACCATCACATGCAACTACTTTGCATTCGACTTACATAATTCATGCCGTGTCATGTATATGCAGATCAATGCAGAGGCCATGCCTGATACTACTTACCGATTGTACAAGTGGCATGTGCTGAAGAAAGCAAAAGAACACATTGGTTCATATTACACAAAGCGCGGCAAATTCAGGTCAGAATTTCACAAGATAATACATCACATGCTGACAATTGATGAATTTGAGACTGCATGGAAACAACTAACAGAAACATACGGTCTCTAAAAACACCATTACTTGACCCAAATATATGAAACGCGAGAAAAATGGGCTTCTGAATGTGCAGGTAGAGCCGCTTCACGACGATCTCTTTTTGATAGAGGGGCAAGTGAGAACTACGAAAAGAGGCGAACGAAGCTAGTAAGTTTTAGAGAAAATGCTGCTCATATGTCATTAATGCCTGGTGCGAACCATCGGCCTGATGGAACTTCTGAATGTGCAGGTGGCCCCAGTAATGAAAATAAACACACCGCTGGAGTTCCAAGCTAGCAATATCTACACTCGAGCCATGATTGAAAAGTTCGGGAAAATTATATATGAAGCATGACAGTACAAAGTAGAAAAGGTCAACAAAGGGAAAACCTACTTCGTGTGACGGTACCATCCAGAAAAATATGAAAAGCAGTGCAGGATTATGTACAAAGTTGAAGTTGTTGATGAAGGAGCAAAGTTGATATGTGAGTGTGCTAATTTCGAGCACATGGGCTTGCTTTGCTGGCATGCAGTTAAGGTAACTACACAAATTATTATCCTGTAGACACAAGTCACCTTATTTGTCTTAATTACCAGATTTACTAATTTGAGGTATACATGACATAGGTCCTCGATTTCCTCGGCATAGACCATATACCTGCAAAACATATTCTGAAACGGTGGACAAAGGATGCAAGAGACTTGCTGCCAGCCCACCTGTCACATCTTCAGAAGGATAGCATTTCCATAAATTCAATAACATTCAGGCATTCAAATTTGTACACACATGCACTTGAAGTGGTGAAGCTAGGAGATGCAAGTCCATAAGCATATAAGTGTGCAGTGGACTTGTTGAAGACAGCAATGGGTAACTAACACCAATAGCTCCTGTGCGTGATGGAATGGGATTGGAAGACAGAATTCAGCAACCAAAGAAGAAAGGTAAAGAAGTTCTTCCAGCAATTGCCCAATACAGCGGCTATGCAAGTGATGCAGACGGAAGTGCAATTAGAAACTTTGTAGGGTTAAAAGCTCTGGAACAAAAAAGAAAGGTCGGGCGACCAACCAGCAGCAGGGACAAACCTCCATACGATGATCACGGTGCAAAAAGCAAGAAGTTCAGCCAACGAGCAACTGCACAAGATGCTGACAAATGCGGCACAAGTAAACGGACACGTTTCTATAGTATATGCCGAGAGCCAGGTCACAAGAGCACGACCTGCCCACAAAGAGGAGATCTTCCCCAAAAGAAAGGAAAGAGGCAAAATGCTCAAATTCTGGCGTTGGAGGGCACACGAGAAACACCTGCAACAATCCAAAAGTTGTGTTGCATGTTGTTGAAAAGATTACTTTTGAGCCAAATGGAATTCCTTAGACTGAATTAGTATGATCTCTGTTGTTGAGGGCTCGGTAGGCTGGGACAGCACCCTATCACCACTACCCAGCATCTCCACCACCTTCCACATTGGTGGTATGAGGTTTGGCGACGCCTGCACACACAACAGCCCGACTTGGAACACCTTGAGAGCTTCTGCCTCCTAGCATTGGTCGCGGAGGTTTGGGTCCAGGATCTCCATCAGGGTGTCGGTGTTGTAGTGCTTCCATATCTGAAGATGGAAGGATGTCAGCATCGGGTTGTCTGAAATGCTACAGTACACTAGTACTTGACAAGAGGGGAAATGGGAGAATATACCTGTGACATGAGGGACAGTCCCTCAGCTGATGACGCTACAGAGTTCCTCGCTAGGCCATAATCGCCTATGTTAGGCCTGAACCTCTCATCCAACATCACATTGCATGCTGGCCTTATGTCTCTATGTATGATCCTGACCTCGGAGCCACTGTGGAGGTATGACAAACCCTCCACCACACCGAGGATGATCTCCGGCAGCCGCTCCCAATCCAACGCATTCTTCTTGAAAGCGTCTGCATCACCAAGCATGGAAGATCAACTAGAATGGAAATCTACTATTTGAAGTATGATTGTTTTTCCCTTCAGAATGCAGGGATTGTCTTCTTTTCTTACCAAAGAGGTAGTGATCGAGGCTGGTGTTGCAGAGGTACTCGTAGACGAGGGGGCTCTCGGGACCCTCTGATGCTGCACCCGAGGAGCTTGACGAGGTTCTTGTGCTGCACCTGGCTAAAGAGCTTCACCTTGTTCATGGCGTTTCATACGATTTATTTTGCTGTTTCAGGCTCTGAAACCCGAAATATCACTATGTGAATGTGTTATTGCTGTCAGCAGAATTCAGACACGACACTTGGACCGAGAACGGTAGGTAAGACCGAGAATGTGTGCGGTACTCCGGCGGCTTTGGCCGGCAGGTAGAAGGGCTGTGTCGAGGACTTGACGACGCAACCGGCGTCGAGCCCGTACCCCTCGGCGGCGCCGGGAAGGCACTGCCGGACCCACACGGTCGCGCACGCCGCGCATGCGGTGGCGTTCAGCGACTTCCAGCACTGTGCCGCCGCGTACACCCGCGCGCCGGTCGGCTTCGCCGTAGTACCCCCTCGCCCCCGGCACGGTCGCCGTGACGTTGCGCACCAGCGCGGCCGCCGCGGCAGCGGATGCCGGTGTGGCCGGTGCGGTGTCGTTTGAGCACAGAAACGTGTCGCTGGCGTAGGAGGCGGTGAAGTTGCCGGCGCCGTAGTGGCGAATAAGGCTAATCCTAACTAGTTGCGTGCGCAGCGCATATCTCAGCCGCAGCAGCAACATAGGCCCTGTTTGGATACTCTAACCAAGGTTAGAGTTAGAGTTAGTTTCTAATTCTAGACTAACCCTGAACTAACACTAACCAAGATGGTTGTTTGGATCACAGGGTTAGATCGACAATAAATGCATTTTTTTCTCACTTTCTAGCCGGATTTGGTGTGGCCTTGAATCATAAAAGGTTGACGAACAACAAATACTCACTTCACATCGCTCTTGAAGAAGCCTAGGCGCAATCAATGAAGACTCCACGAATAAGTGAAGCCTAGCCGCAACGAGGGGCGCCGGTCGAGTGGCTTAACGGCGACTGGGGCGCAAGAGACGACGCTGTGGCTCGAGTGGCTGAACGGGGAGGGATGCCGCCGCGCCGGAAGGAGCAGGATGGGGGCGGGGGAAGCGGTTGCGGGATGGGGGCGACGGGCGGGCGTGGCGGGGAGCTGCGGGACGGGGGCGGCAGGGGCTGCGGGAGCGGCGGCGGGATTAGGCCGACGGGGCGGGGCGATTGGGGCGGCTGGCTGGTGCGGGAGGATGAGGTACGAGTGCAGGAGAGGGTATTTTTTTAATGGGACCAACCACATCTAACTCCAATTAGCACCTCCCCACCGGGTTGGATTTCTTTGCCAGGTTAGAGCAACTAACTGCTATCTAACTCCACCTGTTTGGATCCTCTAAGGTTAGTTTAGCCTGAACTAACCAACTCTAACTCTAACTGCAGCATCCAAACAGGGCCATAGGATCTGAGCCATTTGCATGTGCATGCCCCTCTTTTTCTCCTTTCCATCACCACAGTCTGACACATGCATGTCGTACACGGTGTCCTTCTTCTCTCCTCAAACTTTATTACTTCTAGTTTTCTTCTGACATTTAGATGATTCATATCTTTATAATCATAATTTTATTTCTGGAACTTTTAATATATTTGAACTATTGACATCAAGATCTTTAGAACAAGATCAGTCTTGGATAGTTTTTAAACACATTTTTGTTAACTAAAACTGTAATAGAACTTTGCTGAAAACAGTGAAGAACTTCTCACTTTTATTGTAAAGTGCTAAATAAATAGAATCAGAAGGTGAAGAACTTTTTGAACCGTGGGTTTGCACTTTGTTAGAAATATTAAAGAACTTTGCTAGAAAATGTATTTGAAACCAAAGAACTTTATAAACAGCTTGCCTTAACTTTTTTGTGGGGTACATGGAACTTGTTTGAGCCACACGCAATCTAAGTTTATCGAACTTTGATGAAAATTTTCAAACTAGTTCAAATATATTCAACATTGGTCTTGTTCTAAAGGTCTTTGCATCAAAAGTTCAAATATGTAAAAAGTAATAAAGTTGAAATATTGGTTTAGAAGGTATAAATGATTTAAGTTTACAAAGAGGTAATAAAATGATGGGTTTGTTTGGGAGAGAGAAGAGAGAGGTACAAGCACTGTTGATTTGACATGCATGTAGGACAGCTGATTTGACTTGCATGCAAGATGGATGGACTGGATATGGGTTGTGCGTGCAATGGGTTAGACAAAATCCACACTCCCGTAGTGGAGGAAGCAGCCGTCGACGTAGACGCGGCTGCCGTCGGCTGGGAGACAGTGAAAAAGGATCCCAAGGTTTTCATGCCGTTTGTGCCTACGGCCCACGTTGGTACAGTATCGTAACGCCGTCGCTTTGTCCTGCACGGCCGTTTACACAAACTGTACAACCTTTGTGTATCCGTCCAAGTGTACGCATTAACTACCCTGTGTGCGTCCCCTGAAATACCGCGTCATTCATATCCCGCGGCGAGTTGGACGACCGAAGATACCGTGAGCAGGCGTGCTCGGGCACGCCATTGAATTTTCGCAGTTTCAGTACTCTACATTAACTGAAAGGAGTACATTTTGATCATTTTCAAATGGTTTTGTGATCACCAGATAATGGTACTGGTAATAGTGGATTTATATCTTGTGATCACCCGATAAGTATCACCAGAAAATGGAGTAGTGTGTTTTCTGGTAGAGAACCAGCAAAAGACATTCAAAATCTACAGGGAAATTAAACTTTAAATTAGGCACTTAATCTTTAAATTAAAAGGATGCAACTCCTAATTCATTTGGTTTTAAAGAAAACTTATCTGAAGTAAAGCAGTATAGTCTCTACATGAAGGACAGGTAAGAAGGAATGGAAAGATAAATTTTTGAAATGAAGATAACAAAATGAACACTGAACAATTGAACAGTCACTTCAACCAACACTCGGCTACTGATACTGAATCTTGGTACTGCACAAGCATCACTATTAACATGGTCTCAAGCAGTGAAATTCCACAAAATTTACTGTAATCTTGCTACTGGAAATGTTTTACTCCTTCAGTGAAGTTCCACAAATATCTTGGTACTTCAACCAACAAATGTACTCCTAATGTTTTACTGGGGTATGCTTGAGACTATTAGGAGTGCCACACGGCTCCAGCAATGTGTGCACCTAAAACACTCCAGAACATTTATGCAGGCGAGGCTAATAGGCCCAAGTGAACTATGCAAGTATGCAACTCTGCAAGATAGCTATGGATGAACTGACTAGCAAACGTATCAGAATTGGCTGCCAATGAGAGGAGGGTGATGAATGGACTCGCAACAAGTCCCTGGAGTAAGATTTATGCAGACCTAACCCGCAGTGGTGTGACGACGACAACACTATTGCGTTGTGGTTTTTCGCCACCGTGGAAGGGGCTCTCCTCGACGTCGTCGCGCCGGCCGGCTCCACCGCCCTCACCATCTGGAAGCGCCTCCACGAATACTTCCTCGCGAACGAGGCCGAGCTCGCTATGAATCTCGGGCAGGAATTCCGGGCGTGCGTTCGCGGCGATCTCTCCGTCAACGAATACTGCCGCCGTCTCCAAGGCCTCGCCGCCGCCCTCGCCGACGTCCGTGAACCGGTAACAGACCGTACCCTGACACTGCAGATGTTGGACGGTCTCGGGAAGAAGTTTGAGCTCCAAGCCGCCATCATCCAATCCACCGTCCCGCTGCCCTCCTTCGCCCAGGCCAGATCCGCCTCGTGCTTGCGGAGCTAGCCTTCGACAAGCGGGCTCGCACTGAGGGCGCGCATGTGCTTGCTGTCCACGACGAGCGCGGCGGCGGCCGCGGCGATCAGCCTCCTCAGGCGGGCGGCCACCAGGGCGGTGGGAGTCCCAGCCGTCGCCACCGCATCTCCCAGCTCCGCCGCCCTCCGCTGCTCCTCTAGCTTTCCTCGGTGACGTGTGGCAGCAGCCATGGAGAGCCCATAGGCTTCCTACTAGTGTCTGTTGATGCCGCTCCTTGCCCTAGCTCTCTCTCTCTCACCGTAGCACTCTCTCTCTCTATCTCTCTCTGCTGCACTCGAATGACACAAGGAAGAAGAAGATCAGAGGAGGAAGCAGGACAAGGGGGCACGGTGGTTTTCTCCCGGCGCAACAACGCCCAACTCCACGAGCTCGTACTCGTCACCAGAGCCATTACAACGCGCCCCTCGCGGGCTTTATACCCGGGGCAGACGCTGGGCACGAACCCCACGTCTGCACCGGCCCGAGCGCACGGTCCGGCCCGCTCTGGCCGCGTCCACCCCGCGCACGATCGCGCCCAGGACGCGGCGAGCCCGCAACGGTCCCGACTCGGTCACCCCGACCTACCTGCACGCCAACGGCTGCCCCTGGTCCGGCGCCACGCATGCACACACAGCGCGCAACCTAGACCTGCCCCGTACACTGGTCGGACACAGGTCAGACCATGGCCAAACACAGACACACGCACACACGCCACGCACTCGACGCGTCCCCCGCGCGCACACATGCACGCCCGACGTGATTGCCGTGGCTTATGCCAACACTCTCCCGATGTTTCTCCACCGGTGAGCCGCGGCGGCCTTCTGATTTCGTGCTCGGGAGGGTAACTGACGCAGAGGCGAGCTGGGGCGGCCGTGTGGCGAATGCAGAGGAGGACGCGAGCCGTGGACTCCTTCCTCGCCGTCGGGTCCTGCGCCCCGGCGGAGCACTTGGCGTCGCAGGGCTCTCGAGGCAACCGCTGTTGCTGTCGTCCCAGGTCGCGACCTTGCTGAAGGTGGCCAAGCAGTTCGCGCTGTGCCGGCCCAACGGCGGTGACGATCCGTTCCAGCTCCTTTGCTGTGCCGCATGTGGACGTGGAGCGCGTCGTGCGTCTCCGCCAGAACCCGCTCCCGCTACTCAAGAAGCCCAACAACGGCACCTACTACTTCCGGTTCCGGACCACCGGCATGCCGTGGACCAACAACGCGTGCCCACGCCGCTCGGGGCCTTCGACCTCGACGCCGGCCGTGGCACCGGCAGTGCCGTCTTCAGCACCGTGACGCTCCATGAGGTTGAGGTTGGGGAGCTGGGAGAAGACGATCCCAAACATGACCATGTACACGCTGCAGCCGTTGTGGCGGAAACAGAGGCGGAGTGGTGCAGCGGCTGTGCCAGGGGGTGGCGGTGGTGGTGCAGGGGAGTTGCGACTGAGGGAAGATGCGGCGCCCGGAGGTGAGAAGAAACCGGCGGACTCTCCATGGCTGAGAAGCAGCGCCGGGCGGTGGCGATGGCTGGTGGATGAGATGGCCGTATTGGACCGGTACGCGAACAAATACAGGGCGTATATGGCCACTATTTGGACCGAAATTGGAGATAATGGCATATGTAGAGGCATGGGAAAGTTGCCAACTTTGTAATGGCATTTTTCCTACTCGTGAAAGTTGCAGTGGCATTTTTTCCAGCCCTTAAAATATACACTCCCAGGAAGACTGAACTTGACCCGAAACCATCAAATGCCCTTAATAGAGAGTTGTAGCACTTGAGAACCAAGGCCCAAAATTCATGTACTGCCTCGATTGCATATAGCTAAACCAATCACCTATATACAGAATATGTAAAACCACAGACCTCAATGTGCAGCATTAATAGATAGACGAACAGTGTTCATTTGTGATATGTCACTCTAAAGTTGAGGTAAAGGTTCAGTACTCTGAAAACTGAAGGTAAGCATGTTTCAGAGTTGAGTAGTCTGAAAACGGAAGGTAAGCAGGTTTCAGAATTCAGATAAGAAATGTGATGAGCTTGCCTTCTGCAGCTCCTACAGGTGTGCGTGCAATTCTTGGACCATCTCTTGTCGTTGCTTGTTGTGGCCTCTGATTCAATTCCGCCGGAGCATCACAGTCAAACGTCCCATAATCAGATTGTTCAAACAATGATGCATAATTCATGTGCAAGGTGAGTTCATACCTTTTTATGTAGGACAGGGCCGGCCCATAGGCCGGGCAAAAGGGGCGACCGCCCCGGGCCCCAAGAGGGGAGGGGCCCAACTAAAACTTACACTAGTAAGATTTTTGGTAAGCACAAAACTGCAGCGAGAGGAGTGGCTAGAGGGCAGATCGGGATCATCTGCAGGCCAGGAGGAAGGAAAAGCCTGGTCGGCACTTTGGAATATACCTATACTCTCGAAGATCAAACTATTCATCTGGCGTTTGGCACGGCATTCGCTGCATACCACGGATGTGTTACACCACAGGAATATGGCAACCCAGGGCACATGTCCTTTGTGTGGATGCCAAGACTCGTGGCGGCACGCTTTGATCTCCTGTACGATGTCGAGGTGTGTGTGGGCACTATCGGATGCAGATGTGCTGCTAGCGATGGCAGAACTAGAAGAACCAAGTGCAAAGAGATGGCTGTTTGAATTATACAGCAGGATGGATCACTCCAAGTTTACAACAATGGTTGTCACACTTTGAGCGATTTGATATGCTCGGCGAAAAGCTGTGTACGAGGCAATCTTTCAAGCGCCGCACCAAACTATTTCTTTTGTGAACAACTTCCTTGCGGACTTGCAACATATCCCTAAGGTGAACATGACGGTGAGCATGTCAGCACGGGCGGCCAGGACTCAACGCTGGCTCGCTTCGGGAACCGACACTGTCAAAGTGAACGTTGATGGAGCAGTAGCTCGGAGCAGAAGGGCGAAGCTGTGGCTGCACTATGTCGAGATGAGAATGGCAACTACCTGGGGTCTTCGGCAGGGTTCTACGAAGGTGTCATTGATCCAACGGTCTTAGAAACCTTTTCTTGCAGAGAGGGACTAGCTTTGGCAGAAGATCTGGATGTTCATGATGTGGTTCTGGCTTCCGATTGCAAAGGAGTAGTTAATGACATCAACTGGGGAACAAGTGGACCGAACGCAGCAATCACACATGAAATAATAGCTCGTAGTTCTGGTTTTTCTTCTTGCAAGTTTATTTTTGAGCGTAGAAACTTCAATTTGTAGGCTCACAATCTCGCAAAGTATGCATATAATCTAGGCATAGGTAGAGATGTGTGGTTGGGCAATCCTCATAACCCAACTATTGTACCTATGAACATGTCTCTGAATCAATAAAGCTTGCGAGATCTCTCCAAAAAAAGAGTATACATTACATCTGGAATATTATTCAATGGATAAAATAGAGCCTCAATTAGCATAAGCATAAGTTCAACTGTTGGAAATATGCCCTAGAGGCAATAATAAATTAGTTATTATTATATTTCCTTGTTCATGATAATCGTTTATTATCCATGCCATAATTGTATTGATAGGAAACTTAGATACATGTGTGGATACATAGACAACACCATGTCCCTAGTAAGCCTCTAGTTGACTAGCTCGTTGATCAATAGATGGTTACGGTTTCCTGACCATGGACATTGGATGTCATTGATAACGGGATCACATCATTAGGAGAATGATGTGATGGACAAGACCCAATCCTAAGCATAGCACTAGATCGTGAGTTCGTATGCTAAAGCTTTTCTAATGTCAAGTATCATTTCCTTAGACCATGAGATTGTGCAACTCCCGGATACCGTAGGAATGCTTTGGGTGTACCAAACGTCACAACGTAACTGGGTGACTATAAAGGTGCACTACAGGTATCTCCGAAAGTGTCTGTTGGGTTGGCACGAGTCGAGACTGGGATTTGTCACTCCGTGTGACGGAGAGGTATCTCTGGGCCCACTCGGTAGGACATCATCATAATGTGCACAATGTGATCAAGGAGTTGATCACGGGATGATGTGTTACGGAACGAGTAAAGAGAATTGCCGGTAAAGAGATTGAACAAGGTATCGGTATACCGACGATCGAATCTCGGGCAAGTATAATACCGCTAGACAAAGGGAATTGTATACGGGATTGATTAAGTCCTTGACATCGTGGTTCATCCGATGAGATCATCGTGGAACATGTGGGAGCCAACATGGGTATCCAGATCCCGCTGTTGGTTATTGACCGGAGAACGTCTCGGTCATGTCTGCATGTCTCCCGAACCCGTAGGGTCTACACACTTAAGGTTCGATGACACTAGGGTTGTAAAGGAAGTTTGTATGTGGTTACCGAATGTTGTTCGGAGTCCCGGATGAGATCTCGGACGTCACGAGGAGTTCCGGAATGGTCCGGAGGTAAAGATTTATATATAGGAAGTCCTATTTCGGCCATCGGGACAAGTTTCGGGGTTATCGGTATTGTACCGGGACCACCGGAAGGGTCCCGGGGGTCCACCGGGTGGGGCCACCTGCCCCGGGGGGCCACATGGGCTGTAGGGGTGTGCACCTTGGCCTATATGGGCCAAGGGCACCAGCCCCAAGAGGCCCATGCGCCAAAGGAGTGGGAAAGGAAGAGTCCTAAAGGGGGAAGGCACCTTCGAGGCGCCTTGGGGAGGAGGGACTCCTCCTAGCCGCACCCTTCCTTGGAGAAAGGGCCAAGGCTGCGCCTCCCCCCCCCTCTCCCTTGCCCCTATATATATGTGGGGGGTGGGAGGGCAGCCATACCAATGTTCTGGTGCAGCCCTCCCCTTCTCCCAAGTCCTTCTCCTCTCCCGTGGTGCTTGGCGAAGCCCTGCAGGATTGCCATGCTCCTCCACCATCACCATGCCGTTGTGCTGCTGCTGGATGGAGTCTTCCTCAACCTCTCCCTCTCTCCTTGCTGGATCAAGGCATGGGAGACGCCACCGGGCTGTACGTGTGTTGAACGCGGAGGTGCCGTCCGTTCGGCACTAGGATCATCGGTGATTTGGATCACGACGAGTACGACTCCATCAACCCCGTTCTCTTGAACGCTTCCGCTTAGCGATCTACAAGGGTATGTAGATGCACTCTCCTTCCCCTCGTTGCTGGTTTCTCCATAGATAGATCTTGGTGACACCGTAGGAAAATTTTGAATTTCTGCTACGTTCCCCAACAGTGGCATCATGAGCTAGGTCTATGCGTAGTTTCTATGCACGAGTAGAACACAAAGTAGTTGTGGGCGTTAATTTTGTTCAATATGCTTGCCGTTACTAGTCTTATCTTGATTCGGCGGCATCGTGGGATGAAGCGGCCCGGACCAACCTTACACGTACGCTTACGTGAGACCGGTTCCACCGACTCACATGCACTAGTTGCATAAGGTGGCTGGCGGGTGTCTGTCTCTCCTGCTTTAGTCGGATCGGATTCGATTAAAAGGGTCCTTATGAAGGGTAAATAGCAATTGGCATATCACGTTGTGGTTTTTGCTTAGGTAAGAAACGTTCTTGCTAGAAACCCATAGCAGCCACGTAAAACATGCAAACAACAATTAGAGGACGTCTAACTTGTTTTTGCAGGGTATGCTATGTGATGTGATATGGCCAAAAGGATGTGATGAATGATATATGTGATGTATGAGATTGATCATGTTCTTGTAATAGGAATCACGACTTGCATGTCGATGAGTATGACAACCGGCAGGAGCCATAGGAGTTGTCTTAATTTATTTATGACATGCGTGTCAACATAAACGTCATGTAATTACTTTACTTTATTGCTAACCGTTAGCTGTAGTAGTAGAAGTAATAGATGACGTGACAACTTCATGGAGACACGATGATGGAGATCATGGTGTCATGCCGGTGACAAGATGATCATGGAGCCCCAAGATGGAGATCAAAGGAGCTATATGATATTGGCCATATCATGTCACTATTATTTGATTGCATGTGATGTTTATCATGTTTATACATCTTATTTGCTTAGAACGACGGTAGTAAATAAGATGATCCCTCATTACAATTTCAAGAATGTGTTCTCCCCTAACTGTGCACCGTTGCTAAAGTTCGTCGTTTCGAAGCACCACGTGATGATCGGGTGTGATAGATCCTTACGTTCACATACAACGGGTGTAAGACAGTTTTACACATGCAAAACACTTAGGGTTAACTTGACAAGCCTAGCATGTGTATAGACATGGCCTCGGAACACAGAAGACCTCGAAAGGTCGAGCATGAGTCGTATAGAACATACGATCAACATGAAGAAGTTCACCGACGTTGACTAGTCCGTCTCACGTGATGATCGGACACGGCCTAGTTGACTCGGATCATGTAATCACTTAGATGACTAGAGGGATGTCTATCTAAGTGGGAGTTCATAAGATGAACTTAATTATCCTAAACATAGTCAAAATATCTTCGCAAATTATGTCGTAGCTCGCGCTTCAGTTCTACTGTTTAGATATGTTCCTAGAGAAAATTTAGTTGAAAGTTGATAGTAGCAATTATGCGGACTAGGTCCGTAAACTGAGGTTTGTCCTCATTGCTTCATAGAAGGCTTATGTCCTTAATGCACCGCTCAGTGTGCTGAACCTCGAACGTTGTCTATGGATGTTGCGAACATCTGACATACACATTTTGATAACTACGTGATAGTTCAGTTAAACGGTTTAGAATTGAGGCACCGAAGACGGGTTTGAAACGTCGCGAAACATATGAGATGTTTCGAGGGCTGAAATTGGGATTTCAGGCTCGTGCCCACGTCAAGAGGTATAAGACCTCCGACGATTTTCTTAGCCTGCAAACTAAGGGAGAAAAGCTCAATTGTTGAGCTTGTGCTCAGATTGTCTGAGTACAACAATCATTTGAATCAAGTGGGAGTTGATCTTCCAGATGAGATAGTGATGTTTCTCCGAAGTCATTACCACCAAGCTGCTAGAGCTTCGTGATGAACTATAATGTATCGGGGACATATATGATGATCCTTGAGATATTCGCGATGTTTGACACCACAAAAGTAGAGATCAAGAAGGAGCATCAATTGTTGATGGTTGGTGAAACCACTAGTTTCAAGAAGGGCAAGGGCAAAAAGGGATGCTTCATGAAACGGCAAATCAGCTGCTGCTCTAGTGAAGAAACCCAAGGTTGAACCCAAACCCGAGACTAAGTGCTTCTGTAATAAAGGGAACAGCCACTGGAGCAGAATTACCCTAGATACTTGGTAGATAAGAAGGCTGGCAAGGTTGATAGAAGTATATTGGATATACATTATGTTAATGTGTACTTTACTAGTACTCCTAGTAGCACCAGGGTATTAGATACCGGATCGGTTGCTAAGTGTTAGTAACTCGAAATAAAAGCTACGGAATAAACGGAGACTAGCTAAAGTTGAGATGACGATATGAGTTGGAAGTATTTCCAAGGTTGATCAAATAGCGTACGCTCCCTCTACCATCGAGATTGGTGTTTGCGTTGAGCATAGACATGATTGGATTATGTCTATCGCAATACGGTTATTCATTTAAAGAGAATAATGGTTACTCTGTTTATTTGAATAATACCTTCAATGGTCTTACACCTGAAATGAATATTGAATCTCGATCGTAGTGATACACATGTTCATGCCAAAAGATAGTAATGATAGTACCACCTACTTGTGGCACTGCCACTTAAGTCATATCGGTATAAAACGCATGAAGAAGCTCCATGTTGATGGATCTTTGGACTCACTCATTTTTGAAAGGTTTGAGACATGCGAACCATGTCTATTGGTGTATATGCATGAAGAAACTCCATGCAAATGGACCGTTTGGACTCACTTGATTTTGAATCACTTGAGACATGCAAATCATACCACATGG
>NC_053025.1:7799930-7892258 GCF_003073215.2 Triticum urartu
GAATTCTTGACGCAGTGATACTTCTCGCCATCATTATTCATTCTTCGGTCCCGTGTTGTTGCAACCGGAATACCGACAAGTGAACCGTGATGTGTGAAATCAATACTCCTAGCAACTAGTTGCTTGGTAGTAAATGGACAATATTCTCATTCTTAGCGTGTTGGTTATTAAATCATCATCCTAAGATTGATCGTGCTACCTAGTCCTTATTTCTGGTGCACCCTTCGATCAATGATTTAGGATTGTGTCAATCCCTCACTCTTTTGATCATATCATCTTGCCCTGAAAAGCAAGGTTGTTCTCGAGCTTATTAACATATCGGTGGTTTGTGATTTTCCGAATATCTTCTCGGAAGTATTACCAGGTTGTCCCCTGACTGTTATGTTGAGCTCGTGATCAAGTTGGTTTCTTGTGAACCACCCTTTCTCCAAGAATCTGTGTTGGATACCCCTGAGCTAGTTGGTTGAGCTAAACAACAACTTGGAGAGTTGGAAGATAAAAGCTTAATCCACTTAGTTCATCACTAAGGGGTATCCTTGTCTGTGTGTGTTGAAGAAGATGATATCTCCATCAATTGGTCCTCGTGATCAGTTGTTGGATCTATTGCCTTGTCAAAACTTTGACTTGAGTATGGGCTATCGTCAAGTCAAATCAGAACCAGCGATGTTCGTAATGTGGTCTTACTCGTGGTTGATCCCTCGAGCATACATCATTACATCTTTTGGTCTGATCAATGCTATCACCGTGTTCACATGATGGTGGAAGTCCAGTGATATGGAAATTCCAATGAGGTGTTGTTGAGCCATCAGCAGCATTTTGTCTCCTCCATGATTCATGTTGAACATCAAGCTAGTGTTGGAAATTTTGTAAGCATTGCCTTCGTGTTCCGCTTATGAGGTATATGTTTTGGTGAAAGAAGTGACTTTCTCCAAGTTCACGTGCACTAGGTGTAAGTTGCCGCCATGAATTTCAGAAAGGTTTGTTTTGTTTCCCCTGGAATCATCCCAAATCAGTCATGCATACGTGCGAAGTATTCTATGGTTTGGTAGATTAATTACCTCCACTCCACATGTATTCCCTAGCACACCAAGCCACTGATTGATTTATTCAAGGAAAAGGAGTTGCTGTGCGAATACTAGTTCATGCACAAGGACTTCGATATCCTCAATGATGGTTCCCCACCTGAACTCGGTAGTGTTTTGTTGTAAGACTTATACATGGTCATGCTTGTCTTGGGCAACGTGTTCACATGTATGTAGCAGAACCAGCTCATGTTTTGGAGCATGCTATCATAGTTCATTCTCTAAGAATCTCGCAACGCCATCTCGTCGATTTGTGTTGCAAACCTTCATTTTTCTTTCTAGACTTGATGAGTCTGGAATATCCTGTTACCAACTAGATCTGAATCTCAGGTAGATATGATGGTTGGAATTTTTCCAAGATCTGTTATGTAGGTCCCGACAAGGTTGATGTTCTGGCCGACACACCTAGTCGGAAGATCTATCATTGTAGTATCTTGATTGAGCTATTTGACCATCTTCTCCATGAGGATCTCGTGCAACTTATTCTAGAAGTTGCTCCCTTGGGATCCTTGTGCTCTCGGTTTCCTCGAATATGCTAAAACCATTAAAACAGTGGAATCACACTCTACTGTTGAGTGTATCCCCAGTTACTAGAATCATTCCCAACATTTGCATTTTGTTCCAGCTTGCACCGCCATTGTGCCATCCCCTATGGACTACCTTTCTCAGTAATTACTGATTAGGATCATCTTCAAAGTGGTCCTACCACAGATCCCATCCATTTCCGATGATAACCAAAATCATCCATTGCGTTGTCTTCAACAAGGTAGTCCACATCACCCATCCTAGTCCGGGTATGCCATCCCTTCGTACTCCGCCAAACGATTGTTGTGGTTTGCCTTCGGCTGGTATAAAGAGTGTCAATGATCTCTGAATCAAAAGTAATTCTTTTTGCCACTTAAGGGAATATTCTTGCGAGTCACCTTCTTAAGGTGTCTCGTTGTGGTATCATGGCAACCCAACTCCTCGCTACGTTGACACCGTTCACCACCCTCCTAGGTGTGGGAATTCCGCTACTTGTTTAAACCTTGTCATATGCTCATTTCCATCATTCTTGATGTGTGTATCGTGTCTCATCTCGACAGATGTCGCTATGTCTCGTTCTGTGAGTTGATCGTCGGTTGCTCGATCTTCGAGAAGATCGATTCTTCGAGAGTTCCTTTTCCTCCCGTTATCGTGTTGGATGGAGTTCTCAGAGCAAGACATCCGGACAAAGATGGTGATCGTGTCAACGTTCCTATGAAGTGCAACCTGGATCGTGAAGACCGTGTTAGCTTGTGCCCCCTCTGTCTTCTTACCTCACGACTTGAATCTCGGGACGAGATTCTTGTTTAGTGGGGGTGAGTTGTCACAGCCCTAGAATTGTTTGCAATTAGTGGCACAAGCATCCATGCATCTAGTCTAAATTACTTCTTTAGTTTGAAATGGGGGATAATAAACCCTAACAGCAAATGACATTCAACCAGGTTCAAACTTAAATCTTTTCAATGATCCCAAGATGCCCTTTAGAAATGTTCATCATTTTTGAATTGGTCCAACACCTCTGACAAAAGTGATGCACATATTTCTAGGCCATTCTGGATTTTTGAATTAAGTCATATTGTATTTGCATTTGGGCATTTAAATGAAATAAAATATTTTAAATGCTCAAATAATCTTAAACTAAAATGTTTACTGTTGGATATATTCTAAATAGTAGCCATGATTAGTCTCATGATTTTTGGAAACGTCCTGGTATTTTTAATAAAGCCCAGAAGTTACAGATAAATAGAAAACAGAAAGAATTAGAAAAGAGAGAGAGAGAAGAGCTCACCTAGCCCACATGGCGGCCCAACTGTGCAGCCCAACCCAGCACCGCCGCCCCCTCTGTCGTCTTCCTCCTCACGCCAGTAGGCAGGGCGCGTGGTCGCCGCGCGCGCGCCAGCTCCTGCTTCCACCGCGACGCCCCGGCTCTTCTGGATGTGCCACGGAGACGCCCCACTCCTCTCTCACTCTCTCTCGTTCCTTCCCCTCCTCTCCCTCGCTCTCTCTCACCGCGCCCGAGCGCTACCCTCGCCCTCCCCACCGAGCCACGGTTCGCCGAAGGCCCTGCATCGCCGCCATCGGGTCGTCTTCAACCTCGGTACCCGCCGGACGCCATTAATCGATTCGCCTCGCTCCGGTCGCCCCCGAGCCCACTGATATGCTCATCGACCTCCCTGTGAGCTCCGCCGATTTTCCCCTCTTCTTTCCCACACGTTTGCGCCCTCTAGGCCATAGTTCCACCATGGCTGAAGCTCGCCTCCGCTCGAGCTTGTCGCCGGCGTCGCTCCGGCGACCATTTGGTCATCCCGTGCTACCCAACATGCTTGCCGCATCGCGTAGTGCCTCGCTAGCGCCTCAATTTCTGCATTTGCACGCCGCAGCCCCAACCCCGCACATGGCCGAACTCCGGCCACCACCTTGGAGCTCGCCGTCGTCGGCTCCGGCCACCATAGGCCCGGCCTCCACCCCCACTAGATGCGCGCCTGCAAGAGCTCTCGAACGAGCCCAAGAACGGCCTCGCCCGTGCCCTGTGGGCGTTTTTCGAGCTGCGCCACCGTCTCGGGCCTCGCCGGCGTCGAGTCGCCGGTGGGTTTGACCCCGTTGACCCTTGACCGGGTGGGCCCAGTTTGACCCCCTGGGTCACTGACGTGTGGGCCCCAGGCCACTAACTAAACTAGGATTACTATTAGTTTAACACTAACTAACTTTAGTTAGTTAACTAACTACTGACCAGTGGGTCCCATTGGTCAGGTTTGACCTGGACCGCGTCTGTTGACCAGATGACGTCAGCATGACGCAAGGCTAACGCAGTAAACACTTTTGTGTATTTTAAATAAATCTAAATGATTTATTTATTTCCAGAAAATGTCCTAAACTTCTAAAATTCATATTAATTCAACCGTAACTCCAAATCAAATAAATTATATATGAAAAATTATCAGAAAAATTCAAGTAATCTGTTCATGGCATTTGCATGCATGTTTTAACAACCTAGGGTTGCTGTACATGGCAACTTGCATAATTGACATTTAAATAAGCACATATGGAGTTTGAATTTGAACCCTTGGTTCAAACCAACTTCATTTAATATGGTTGCTAGTTGCATTAGCTCAATCCATAGCATATTGCCATGACATTATCATGCATCATAATTGTTGCATTGCATTGATTGTGTTCCTTTTTGTTTGTCGGTAATTGCCCCCTCTCGATAGACGTGGTTCCGACGATGAGTTCGATGACACCGATGAAGAGCTATACTATCTTCAGAAGTGCCAGGCAAGCAAAACCCCCTTATTCATTCCGATACAATCCCACACTCTCACCAGTGCTCTATTTTACTGCATTAGGACAACAACGATTCATCTATTACTTGCTGCGGTAGTTGAAACCCTTATCCTCTGCATGACCTGTCATTGTCACAGTAAATAGATGAAACCCTCTAGCATGAGTAGGAGTTGTTTGAGCCCTGATGTGCCTACTCATTCATGCTTGTTTTGTCGTGCCTGCTATTGCTTAGAGTTGTGTCAGGTCTGATTCATCGGGAATGAATTGGAATGGTGATGAACATGTCCTACTGTGTGTGAGCTAAGTGTGTGAACACTATTTGGTAAAGGTAGCGGTGAGAGGCCATGTAGGAGTACATGGTGGGTTGTCTCATTGAAGCCGTCCTCAGGAACTGAGTTCAGTGTTTGTGATCCATGAAACAGTTACTACCACACATTGGGATCCTTAATTGACTCTCTCGGCTTCTTAATCACCCTTGTCCTCTGTCCAGGAGTTGCAAGTAGTTTCTGGTGTTTGTAGTAAGCTGGAAGCCGTGGGCAGCGCTGACCGGAGGGGTGGGTTGTGATGTGGTAGGCATGTGGCCGGGCATGCCGGGCGCCTGTTTGGTGTCTCGGAACCCTGTACACATTGTTCGGGGCCGTATGTGGAAACCTAGGCCGGACTCCCTGTGGAAGGAACCTGAATAGGCGATAAACCTGGACTAGAGACTTGAGTGTTTAGGTAGGCCGTGGCCGACACCCTTGCTGGGCTTCCGCTTGAAGGTTGCCGAGTACATGTCGTGTAAACGGCGATAAGTGGTGAGTGTGTGTGTGAAGAAGTACACCCATACAGGGTTAACATCATCTATTCGAATAGCCGTGTCCGCAGTAAAGACTTCTGGGTTGCCAATAATAGTTCATAGACAAGTGAAAGTGGATACTCTAAAATACGCAAGATAAGCGTGAGTGCTATGGATGGCCTTCTCGTAGGGAGACGGGAGTGGATCCATATTGGTGTGCTGATATGGTGAATATGTGGACTCGTGTGCGCCACCTCAAAAGAGTTACTTGCAGTCGTAGTTCAGGTTAGCCACTGAGTCAAAGCTGGCTTGCTGCTGTTAAACTCCACCACCCCCTTTGTTGGTACCGATGCATATGTAGATAGTTCTGATGTAAGTCTTGCTGTGTACATTTGTACTCACGTTTGCCTATTTTATGTTTTGCAGAGAGATGTCAGTCTCGCTAGTAGTCCCGTGTGGACTTCGACGTTTAGCTTGATACCTCAGCTACGATCTTGTACCTCGGCGGGATCTGGTAGATAGTCAGGGTTCTCAGCCTTTTTCATTTGTAGATGTCTATACTCAGACATGTTAAGCTTCCGCATGTGCTTTGACTTGTATGCTCTGAATGTTGGGTCATGAGACCCATGTTTGTAATATCTCGCTCCTCGGAGCCTATTGAATAAATACTCTTGAGTCGTAGAGTCTTGTTGTGATGCCATGTTGTATTTGCACATATGGAGCATATTGTGTGTATGATTGAAATGCTTGGTATGTGTGGGATCCGACATCCTAGTTGTTTATCCTTGGTAGCCTCTCTTATGGGGAAATGTAGTCTTGTGCTTTCATGGGCCATAGTAGTCCGCTACAACCCGGTTCACCGGAGTCCTGCTAGCCCAGCACTACTGCTCCGGAACACTTGACTGGCCGGCATGTGATTCACTTCGTTCCTGTGTCTGTCCCTTCGGGGAAATGTCACGCGGTGACATCCGGAGTCCTGCCTAGCCTGCTACATCCCGGTTCACCAGAGTCCTGTTAACCCAGCGCTATAGCCCGGATTCGCACGCTGCTGACCGACATGCTCGATGTTGATTCATGTATGCCTATCCCCGTAAGTTAGTGCCACTTTGGGTTCACGACTAGTGATGTCGGCTCGGGTTCTCTGTCATATGGATGCTAGCGACACTATCATATACGTGAGCCAAAAGGCGCAAACGGTCCCGGGCCATGGTAAGGCGACACCCATGGGAATACCGTGCGTGAGGCCGCAAAGTGATATGAGGTGTTACCGGCTAGATCGATGTGACTTGGAATCGGGGTCCTGACATATGATCAACATAATGATGTTCACCATTGAAACTACTCCATCTCACGTGATGATCGGACATGGTTTAATTGATTTGGATCACGTGATCACTTAGAGGATTAGAGGGATGTCTTTTTAAGTGGGAGTTCTTAAGTAATATGATTAATTGAACTTAAATTTATCATGAACTTAGTACCTGATAGTATCTTGCTTGTCTATGTTGTTGTAGATATATGGCCCGTGCTGTTGTTCCATTGAATTTAATTGCGTTCCTTGAGAAAGGTAAGTTGAAAGATGATGGTAGCAATTACACGGACTGGGTCCATAACTTGCGGATTATCCTCATTGCTGCACAGAAGAATTACGTCCTGGAAGCACCGCTAGAGGACAAACCTGCTGCAGGGGCTGAACCAGATGTTATGAACATCTGGCAAAGCAAAGATGATGACTACTCACACTACAAGAAATGTGTTAATCCATAAAGGATTCAAGCTGTCACATGTCTGCACAAAATTGTCATCGTAGAACGTTCATGACAGATTTGAAATTCGTCATGTATATCGCGTCATAATTTAACCACCATGCACTCCATGACGGATCTCCAGAACCGTCATGGATCCATGACGGTTCTTGACCGTCACAGCTTATTGCCAGGTAACGGCGTTAACCATGAATCCACGTCATCGTCTGACATGATGGCCAAAATGGATCTGACCAGGCAGCCCATGTAGTAGTCAACCCAATTAGAGTTTTGGCCCACTAAATTTCAACTCTATTCAAGAGTATCACCCATCCCAAGAATTTTGGCCCATTAAATTTCATGTCCATCCAAGGCCCAATAATTTCAATTGAAACATTAGCCCATCACTTGTTTCTCTTGGTCCATGGAAACTTTGAGTCATAAGGATTTCTTCAATTAAACAAAAATGGAAATTACATAAATATACCAGATAAATAACATTTTTTATCAGAGGGAGGAAATACACATCAAATTACTTGGAATTACATATATTCTTTCCAGATCTGGCCGACTACTCTGCCCAAAGTTGTACTATTCTGCAGCCACCACATCAAGCGCCGCTTAGTACCCACAGGACATAAATCGGAGTTCATCGCCATGAGAAAATGACGCTGCCGGAGACGCCCTTGCTGACGCGTTTGTTGCTGCTGCTGGTGGGGGCGGTTGCCGGTGTGGGGGCATCTCCTCCGGGCGAGGAAGTGGCGGTGGCGCTGGATCCCTTGAGCGATTTGACGGTGTCGCGGTGGCCGATGACCCAAGCGAGGCGGGAGGTCCGAAACGTGGCGACGGCGTCGGGATCCGGCCGGATCACGACGACATCGAAGGAGAACGGAGGCTGGGAGGTGAGCTCGGGCGACGCCATGGGCGCTCGGCCTCCATTGCTGCAGGGAGAGGCAAAGAGGAAAGAGGGATGAGAGACGGGAGAGGAGAGCAGAGGAGAGAGATAGGCGTCGAAAGGCGCGGCTCAGCGGCGTGCTGCGGCCCGTCACGCGGAAGGCGACCCGTCGCGCGGACGACGACGTCCGACGGCTACAAGCTCTGCAGTTCCTAGGGCCTTGCTGCTTCTAGAGTGCGACTGTGAGGATAAGCATCAGGGAAAGCACATATACAGAGTAGAAGGAGCATGAACCGTTGGATCGAGTAAGAATGGACGGTGAAGAAGCGTGATCCGTGGGAGGTCTGGTTGATCCAATCAGAACGCAGCAGCCAGCAGACTAGAAAATCTTCTATTATTACTATAAAAACGTCCGGTGTGTGATTATTAGTACACTTATTTTGTGGCATTAGCAACGCAAACTGGTCATGGGTTCAAAACCCATGTGCTTCAATTTTTATGGATTTCATTTTTTTTCTTTTGTTGCTTTCTTACTTTTATTTTTAAAAATTTACTCTGTTATTGAAAATTGGTAAATGAAATGGAATCTATTTTCTCTATTTTATTTGGAGACAAATATATGATCATATTTTTCAACTTGAATTTTTTTGCTTTTCGGATTTCGTTTGCATTTTTCTAAATTAAAAAGGAAAACGATTAGAATCAACCGGTCGATCACACCTAAACTTCCGCGTTAGATCCAAGTTCGATTGGACGGCATGTAACGTACATCTTAATGCAACACACTAGTTGATGCAAAACTCCTAATTGCAACACGCTGGGGTGTTGCAAACCCTGTAAGTCTTCCGTCTCGATCGGATCTGGAGCTGCGCCAACCACCTCGCCCGATTCGATCCATGCGCCGCCACATCGTCTGGCTGGTAGCCGGAGCTCTGCCGCCGGCGAGCCTCGCCCCGCTACCGCACCATGTTCCCTTCCTCCCCGACCTCTCTTTCTCCTCTCTTCGCAGCCAACCACGGACGCCAGCCGCCGCCACGGTCAACCTCCTCTTCTGACTGCCACGGGGCAAGCCTAGTCGACTGTCGTTGCTGGGGAGCTTCGCCATCCCCTGGCTCCTTCGTCCCTCCCTTGGTCTCCTCACCTTCTTTCCTCGCTGGACGACAGGGACCTAAACCACTGGACGCGTGCCTTTGTGACCTTGGTAATTTTTTTGCAACATCAACTGTGATGTGGAAGTCCTTCCGCAAAAACACCCATGTTGCAAATGTTTCTGCAACATGAGGTCTGTTGCAAGAGTTTTGCAATAGTATCTTTGTTGCAATGGTGATGAAAGGGGCCAACTCAAATGGCCGTCGATGCGGTGGATCTTGTAAAAAGATCCGACAGCCCACGCGTAGCGTCGCCCAATTAAAAATTGAAAACTCCATGTTTGGAATTACTTTCCTTTTCTTCTATAAGGCCTAAACATAGACTCGAGAACACAAATACAAATTTTCAAGCTAATTTTGCCAATCTTTTCAATTGCTTCCGGTTCAATTTTGAATTATATCTGTTAAATGTCTAGAAATAAACTTAATGAATTGAATAAACAAACGGATCACGAGCAATACCAAATTTTGACATGGATCATGTAGTGGTGTATTTTGAGTGCAGAAAAAGTTTCAAAGCTAGTGGATGAAGTATCAGTCGTTAACCTAAAGAGGGGACCATGTGGCCAGAAGATTCAATAAATACGCGAATTTAAAGAGATGGCCGAATAAGGATGACACCGTGCCAATTTTCATGCTTTTCTGGGTTCGCTTCCATTTATCAAAATTATTTTTTTAAATCCATATTTGTGGTCGAGTCTTGACTTAAATATAGCGAAAGGTTTGCAAAAATCCCAAATTTCGACATGGATGATATAATGGTATATTTTGACTGTAGAAAAACTTGCAATCCCAACAAATGAAGCATCGGTCGCTTCGCCTTCAAACTAGTCATGTTTCTCTCTGGAAACCACATGTCTTCCTCACAGATGCATTGAATGACTTAAAGGACTAAAAAATATCAGACGAAATCATTTGTTAATATTTTGGTATTAAATGAATTTCTGGCTATAATCATTAATTTGCTAACGTTTGATAGTATTCTTTCCGAGTTTCCCATGTTCAACATCATTTAGAGATAAAATTTCATGGACGTCATTTGTTTCTTTTTGCTTTAAATCAATTTATGCACTTTTATTATTTGAAAAAAGATTTCCCTTTCAGTTGGGCTGAAACTCCCAGGCCAAGCTCATGATTTTCTTTGTGTTTTTATTATTGGTTTTATGTGTTTTACAATTTTCATCTTTTTTGTTTTTCATTCTTTTCATTTTCCTTTTTCTTATTCATTTTTTATTTTGTACATTTAAACAAATACACATCAACTCTATCCAATATACTTGTACATTTTTGTATGCACACATAACATTTTCTTATACACGTTGAATGTTTTTTCAAATACATGATAAACATTATTCTTCAAAATACATGTTTTTACCATTTTTAAATACATGATGACCATTATTTTCAAAATACGTCTTTGAACATATTTTTTGTCAAAATACATGGTTGAATTCTTATTGAAAAAATGATAAACATTTTTAAAATACAAGTTGGTCATTTTTGTTGATCGTATGAAAGATTCTTTCAAACAAATATGATTGTTCAAAGCCACATGTATCTGATTCGATCCGCAACCTTAAAAGTGTGGCGGTATATGAGGTGTGGATTTCTAGAGGTCAAGCTCCAGTAAGCTCGGTATTTGAAAATATCAAAAAGCATACTTAAAAGTTTCAATAAAAATATGAAAAAAAAATCTATGGAAACATAAATGTATTCTGTAGGAACGTGTTGAATTTCATCGAAAATCCTTGTGATTTGTTGGTTGTACAAAAAAGACAAAATTCCGGCCCAATAAGAAAAATAAAAGGCCCATTTAAAATGCATATTTGTCTTTTTCCTGTACACCGCATGTAAAACTATAATGCTGTGAAATTTTGCATATATAGTATACATGTGCATGTGTGTTCACAAAAAAAAATGGAATTTTTTGCACTCTGATTTTTTTTTTGAAAACGAGCTCACTGGAGCTCGGCCTTCATTGGCATTTTTTGGGCGTTATATACTTTACTAATGAATAAAGTCCCACTCATATCACGACAACATAGTTGCTCGGGGTGCGGAGCTTACCGCTTAAAATTGATGCCTCGGGTTCCAGTTCCATTCATGTGTGGTTCTTCTTTTTTTTAATGTGAAAATGCGACGTACCCCTATAGAATTGTTACATGTACTATAATACATGTATTTTTTTTCTTAGAGTTTCAATAATTTTAGAGATGATTTAACATTTTCTATAGTTTAAATGAATTTATGTGTGCTTATTGGAGGTAATGCCATTTTGTGTATATGCAAGTGAAATAAGGTTTAAACATTTTAAAAAATATTTAAGGAATTATGTTTTTATTTTAGCTCACATTCTAGAAATAGATGAAAACATCAAAACATACTTAGGGATAACTCAAACTTCTATTTGCAACCTACTGAAAAAATGATAATAATATAACAATATGTTAGACAATTCATATAATTGGGCATGGAACAATGTTATTGATTCATAAGATCTGCACAATTTTTTAGGAGATTTCGTAAATGTTTGCTATATATCGATGTTAAGTAGTACAATATATAAAATTGTTGTCTTTTTGCAAAAAAAAACATATTGTTGAACTAAAAAACTATGCTCGTTGTATGTAAAAACTTGGCTTGTCTTTTTTGCGAATGTTTGTTATACATCGACGTTAAGTAGTACAGTACAGGTTAGTGCTACATGAGTTTTTCTTTTTTGAATGCTATGTGGTCCGATTCCCCCGTTCAATCACTTTTCTTTAACTAAAAAACTTGTTTCATTTTATGTCCGAACTTAGAAAGCCATTTGATAGAAACATAGACATTCCTCAGCGGTGGAGAACTAGGTATATATAAGCGTGAGGTCCCTAGTGAGATCCCCAAGAGCGGAAAATACAACGAAGGCCGAGCTCAAGTGAGCTCGTTCTCAAATTTTACTTTTTCGAAGAGCCAAAAATTCCAAAAAAAATTTGTGAACACACATGCACATGTATACTACATACATGCAAAATTTCACAGCATTATACGTTTACATCTGGCATACAGAAAAAAAAGACAAATACGCATTTTTAAATGGGCCTTTTATTTTTGTTATTGGACCGGAAATTTGTTATTTTTGTACAGCCTACAAATCACAACATTTTTCGACGAAATTTAACACGTTCTTGCGGGATATATATATGTTTCCATGGAAAAAAATTCAGATGTTTTTTGGAACTTTTAAATATGTTTTTTGATTTTTTGAAAATACCGAGCTCACTAGAGCTCGGCCTTCAAAAATCCGCCCCCCCCCCCCCCGAGCCGCTTCTCAGTTTGTACTAATAAACCATACAGTTTTTTGGGTAACAAAAGACTTGCAGCGGCCCAACGTTGGGATGACGCACCAGGAGCAGGCTGTGTTTTCTCCCCTAAAAAAAGACTTGCAGCGGCCCAACGTCGGGACAGCCGAACATCATCAGTGTTCCACTTTCCTAATCTAAAAAACACCAGAAGGCCGTCTGTGGTGGTTCGAACAAACAAAGCCGCAGATGTGTGGGTCTGACACGCATGACACATCAGCATGAGGCATCCATGATGGTCTGTCTGGTGTATAGCTGGTGGATCCATGACGGTATCAGTGACGGTCCATCGTAAAGGTGCCATTGCCATTTGGCTTGTTCTCATCTAACAAATTTGTGACGGATTTCATGACGAACAAGAGAAATCTGTCATCAATCATGACGGTTTTTAGGAACGTCACCACAAATCCTTCATGAAATAACAGTTTTCTTGTAGTGTCAATAGTTCAGTGTGCCATGCTTTACAGCTTAGAACCGGGACTTCAACGACGTTTTGAACGTCATGGAGCATATGAGATGTTCCAAGAGTTGAAGTTAATATTTCAAGCAAATGCCCGGATTGAGAGATATGAAGTCTCCAATAAGTTCTATAGCTGCAAGATGGAGGAGAATAGTTCTGTCAGTGAGCATATACTCAAGATGTCTAGGTATAATAATCACTTGATTCAACTGGGAGTGAATCTTCCAGATGATAGCGTCATTGACAGAATTCTCCAATCACTACCACCAAGCTACAAGAGCTTCGTGATGAACTATAATATGCAAGGGATGGATAAGACAATTCCCGAGCTCTTCGCGATGCTAAAGGCTGCGGAGGTAGAAATCAAAAAGGAGCATCAAGTGTTGATGGTCAACAACACCACCAGTTTCAAGAAGGGTAAAGGGAAGAAGAAGGGGAACTTCAAAAAGAACAGCAAGCAAGTTGCTGCTCAAGAGAAGAAACCCAAGTCTGGACCTAAGCCTGAGACTGAGTGTTTGTACTGCAAGCAGGCTGGTCACTGGAAGCGGAACTGCCCCAAGTATTTGGCGGATAAGAAGGATGGCAAGGTGAACAAAGGTATATGTGATATACATGTTATTGATGTGTACCTTACTAATGCTCGCAGTAGCACCTAGGTATTTGATACTTGTTCTGTTGCTAATATTTGCAACTCGAAACAGGGGCTACGGATCAAGCGAAGATTGGCTAAGGACGAGGTGACGATGTGTGTGGGAAATGGTTCCAAAGTGGATGTGATCGCAGTCGGCACGCTGCCTCTACATCTACCTTCGGGATTAGTATTAGAACTAAATAATTGTTATTTGGTGCCAGCGTTGAGCATGAACATTATATCTGGATCTTGTTTGATGCGAGACGGTTATTCATTTAAATCAGAGAATAATGGTTGTTCTATTTATATGAGTAATATCTTTTATGGTCATGCACCCTTGAAGAGTGGTCTGTTCATATTAAATCTCGATAGTGACGATACACATATTCATAATATTGAAGCTAAAAGATGTAGAGTCGATAATGATAATGCTACTTATTTGTGGCACTGCCGTTTAGGTCATATCGGTGTAAAGCGCATGAAGAAACTCCGTACTGATGGACTTTCGAAATCACTTGATTATGAATCACTTGGTACTTGCGAATCGTGCCTCATGGGCAAGGTGACTAAAACGCCATTCTCCGGAACTATGGAGCGAGCAACTGATTTGTTGGAAATCATACATACTGATGTATGTGGTCCAATGAATGTTGAGGCTCACGGCGGGTACCGTTATTTTCTCACCTTCACAGATGATTTGAGCAGATATGGGTATATCTACTTGATGAAGCATAAGTCTGAAACATTTGAAAAGTTCAAAGAATTTTAGATTGAAGTGGAAAATCATCGTAACAAGAAGATAAAGTTTCTACGATCTGATCGTGGATGAGAATATTTGAGTTACGAGTTTGGTCTTCATTTGAAACAATGCGGAATAGTTTCGCAACTCACGCCACCCGGAACACCACAGCGTAATGGTGTGTCCGAATGTCGTAATCGTACTTTATTAGATATGGTGCGAATGTCGTAATTTTGCGGTTATGCTTTAGAGACGACCGCATTTATGTTAAATAGGGCACCATCTAAATCCGTTGAGACGACGCCTTATGAACTCTGGTTTGGCAAGAAACCAAAGTTGTCGTTTCTTAAAGTTTGGGGTTGCGATGCTTATGTGAAAAAGCTTCAACCTGATAAGCTCGAACCCAAATCGGAGAAATGTGTCTTCATAGGATACCCAAAGGAAACTTTTGGGTACACCTTCTATCACAGATCCGAAGGCAAGATTTTTGTTGCTAAATTTGGATCCTTTCTAGAGAAGGAGTTTCTCTCGAAAGAAGTGAGTGGGAGGAAAGTAAAACTTGATGAGGTAACGGTACCTGCTCCCTTATTGGAAAATAGTTCTTCACAGAAACCGGTTCCTGTGACGACTACACCAATTAGTGAGGAAGTTAATGATGATGATCATGAAACTTCAGATCAAGTTGTTACTGAACCTCGTAGATCAACCAGAGTAAGATCTGTCGTGGTTCTAACTCTGACAGTGAGGTAGGGGGGTATGTATGGAGAGGCTAGATCTCAGCTATGGAGGAGTTGTAAATACACGAGGATGTACGAGTTCAGGCCCTTCGCGGAGGAAGTAACAGCCCTACGTCTCGGTGCCCGGAGGCGGTCGACTGAATTATGTGTGGATGGATTACAGGGGTGCCAACCCTTGCTACTGAGGAGGGGGTGGCTTATATAGAGTTCGCCAGACCCCTCCGGCCCTCAGTAATGCAGGGTTAAAATACATTAAGACTGGGCGTTACTGGTAACGCCCCTATTAAAGTGCTATGATGACCATAAAGACTACTTAATGGCCGACCGTTTGCTTGCGGAGTGACTTTAGATCTCCTATCAGTCGAGTGGTTGGCTTCATAGTCGAGTGGTAGCTTCCTGGTCGAGTGTCTTGAATCTGTCGAGTGGGATACCTTCAAGTCGATCGAAAGGTGACTTCTTCCAGGGATGTCCTTGGGTAGGGCTCTTAGGACAGGTCCATGCCCCTACCCTAGGTACATAGCTTCGCCATTAGCCCCCGAATGGATCGAGGTTTGAGTGGGGAAGGAGTTGGGGGTCCTTCCGACTGGTTCTTAGCGTTATACGAACGTCTTGTACTGGATCAATCGTCACGGATGACGTTGTCAACTTCTTTCGGTCACCTTGATCCATTCTTGGTCTTTCGTTCCAGTGAATTTCCTTACTTGTGGAATACCGAGTGCCGGCACGAGCGGGCTCTTCAGTTTGATGAGTTGTTCTGCAGTCCGCGGATTTCACGGGTTTCGAATTTCGGGAAGCGAGCAGGACGGGGGCGGCCGATGTAATCGGATGGGATAAGATGGAAGCTCCTCGATCTCCGCGCCACCTTTTTCGCCACGTACCGCGCGCGCGCCTGTTGCGGGATTTGATGGGATTGCCTGGGCCTACCGGTCAGCCACTCGGAAGCGGCCCCTTATAAGTTGCCGGCTCGGGGCTCCCAACAGTGTGCTCTCGCTTTTCCTTCTCCTCCCGCAAGGTCCTCCGCCACCTCCGCTCTCACCCTAGCGCCGTAGGTCCGTTCGAGCCTCGCCGGCGACGATGGCGAAGGACAAGACGTCGGCTTTGGAGCGCGCAAAGAAGGCGGCGGCGCAGGGGAAGGGGAAGAAGTCCGCTCGGGGCGGATCTTCCTCGAGGACTGCTCTGCCCAGGGATTGGATCCAGGGCGACTGGATGCCCTTGGTGATTCGGCAGGAAGATCTCGACGACATGGTAGAGGGGGGAGTCATTCCCCATGAAGCTGCGCGTCTCCCGGGGGGAGAAGTCGAACCCCAACCTCGTGACGGTGAGTGCGTCCTCCTCGCCACCCATATCGATCGCGGATTTTCTCTACCCCCTCATCCTTTTTTCTGGAGCTTCCTGAACTTCTTCGGAGCGCAGCTCCACCATTTCACTCCCAATTCCATCGTGTATCTTGCGGCTTTCGTTTCCTTGTGCGAAAGTTTCTTGGGTTGCCGTCCTCATTGGGGACTCTTTAAACACATCTTCGCTTGCCGTTCCCAATCGGTAAAGAAAGCCAAGTCGAGTGACGAACGGACGCAAGTGATCTAGCTATGCGGGGGCCTGGCGATCCAGATGAGGGGTAAAAGCTCTTTTCCGTCTATCACTTTTCCCAAGTCGGTCCGTGGTTGGCAGTCGACCTGGTTTTATTGTCAAGACCAGGTGACCCCAGGGCAGTCGACTGGTCTTCCCCCTTTCTCTCTGGACCAAGCTCAAAATCCTGCTTCTCTGAAAGTGCTGCCGGAGGAAAAGGCGCAAGTCAAGGAGCTGGTTGGTCGAGTGGTTCAACTTGTCCGAGAGGGCGTGACCGGCATGGACTTGCTGGAGGTCTTCCTTCGGAGGCGCATCCAACCGCTTCAGGCTCGTGACCATCCTATGTGGCTGTACTCGGGTCTCGACAACACCACTCGGGTCCACCCAGAGGAGGTCACCGACGAGATGCTGGAAGGGTGGCTGTCGAGCATCACAGGGAACAAAGACAACCCCCGAGGAGCCAGGAGGGTTTCCCCGCTTGACAGTTCATACGACGTGGACCAGGTCCGATCTTGTGTTCCCGACTGAGATATTGTCTTCTTCATTTGCTCTCTTTGAATCGGTCGACTGACTTTCGACTTGTCTGCTGTTCTCCAGGCAACTACAGAGATGTACTCGACACCCAACGGAGCACAGGGGCAGGCCGAGGAAGGGGAGGCGAGCGGAGGCGAAAGCGGAGATGAACAGGAGGAGTGGGAGTCCGACGGCGAAGGAGAGGGAGACGACGACGTCGACTCCGGCGAAGAGGAGGAGGAGGAGGAAGCTGGACCTCCCCGCTCGGAAAGGCGATCCAAGCTTACACACAACCCTGCGCGGGAATGTGGTAAGGCGACTGCTCCCGTTGGGCAGTCGTCGAAGCGCCCTCGGACCTCTTCTCCAGCGCCGACTGAAAAAGCTCCCAAGCACCCCCGCGCGGCGCCGTCCAAGCCACCCAAGGCTCTGCCCAAGATGAGGATGACCGTCCCCACCATTTCTGGGTAATGATAGAACTTGTTCTCCTTTGTCGACCGTGGACGGATCCTTGGTCGACCCACTGAGCCGACTGACGGTCTTTCAAAATTTGAAGTGCTGCTACTTCTGAGATCTCCGCCAAGGACGATGATCAAGAGATGGAAGATGCTGTTACTTCCAACCCTGGTATGATTACTGATGTTCTGCCTTGAGTCGACTGACGATTTCTTATAACTCTGGTCGATTGGATTTTTTCTCGTAGCTCCTCCTCATGTTATTAGCCTTCCTGACGACGAAGACGAAGCGTCGTTGAGAGTGAGGCAGAACAGGAAAGCGTCGGCTGGCGAGACTCCACAATCCACTCCGGCGCCTGAGGCCATAGCTCGAGACGGTGGCGATACCACCCGGGCTTCTGTGACTTTCGCCAATCCTCTGGCGAGTGCGCGGCCCTTGACGTCGACTGTAAATCCGCCTTCGCTCTTCACCACACACTACATCCCTGAGGACCAAGTGGGAGCAGCTAAGGAAGCTATACGCCAGGCAGGCATCATGATGGAGCAGGTCAAGGTGGTTCGAGAAGCCAGCCAAGCGGCTTATGACGCGAGTTCAGCTCTTCAGAGTAACGTCCAGGTCAGTCGATTAACTGCTTGTTCTGTTAGGGTATGCTGTCTGAAGAATCTCTTTTCCGAAGATCTTTTAAATCTGTACACCCACTGGGTGTTTCTGTTAAGTTTTTTGGTCGAGTGGGGGCACGCTAAGTGCACCCACTGGGTGTAGTCCCCGAGACTACGGTGGACTGCTGGCAGTCGACTGTAGTCTTTATATTGCGTTGCTGTAGTTTTACTCCTTCACTTGGTCTGGTCAGGTCATGTCGAATGAAACTATATCCGGTCGACTGCGGGCAGTCGATTTTTTTTTCAAAACCAGTGGGGGCACGCTGAGTGCACCCACTGGGTGTAGTCCCCGAGACTACTGTTGAATGTTTTTGATTCAGCTGTAGTCTTAGAAACGTCGTCATTGTCTCTTGGTTACTCGGAAGCAACTTATCTTGGACCTCTGTCGACTGACTTTTGCAGAAATCCTGTGGACTTGTGGCTCTCTACACTGAGTTGGAGAACAAATAGATCCAGCTCGACATTGACTTGAAGCTCGCTCAATAGAACCTGCAGAAGGCGCGAGACGAAGCAAAAGGTATGGCTGGCGAGGTTTCTCATTCCTGACGAGTGACTTCTCTTTCTTGCCCATTCTTGATGTTGAGTTCACTCGACGTTTTGTAGATGAACTGGAGGAAGCTCTAAAGAAGAAGGATCAAGATCTTGCCGAAGCACAGAAGGAGGCCTTGAGCAAAATGAAGCTTGCAGAAGAGAAACTGGCTTCGGTCGGAACTCTTGAACAGGAGAACTCCAGATTGAAAACTGCTCTCGAGACAGCTAATCGAGAGGTCAGCCGACTGAAGAAAGACAAGATGGTTCTGCACGACCAGGCGGGTGAGCTGGCGGGGAAGGTAAACGATCTGGAGGCTTATCTCAGTGGACTCGCCAAGAAGCTGTTCGTCATGCTCGAAGGTAATTATTCCGACCCGACTGTCTTGCAGTTACCAAGCCCGCGTAAGGCCACTGTCTTATTCTTGAATCGTATTTGCAGAATTCTGCCAGAGCTTCGAAGAGGAAACCAGTCGAGTGGAGCCAGGCTTGGATCCCGCCAATTCTCTCGTGATGGACGAGGCTGCTATGAACGTGCTCCGACTGGAGTCTCGTGTTACCAGCGTTGTTGACTATCTTGCTCGGCTGAAGGTTGCAATGTCACGGATCGACACATCACTCTGGCCTGGAACGACGCTTCAGAACGACCTTGAGTCCCTGATGGTTCGACTGGATGAAGTCCCGGGTCGAGTGGCAGAATGGAAGAAATCTTCTGCTAGATGTGGTGCTGATGTCGCTCTGTCTCTGGTCCGTGTCCATTGCAAGGAGGCGCGAGAAGAAAAGCTGGCCGCCATCCAAGTTGCCAATACCAGGAAGCACAGCTTTCAAGACTTCATGGAGACTTTCATTGCTACTGCTACTCGTATTGCAGACGGGATCGACTTGGACGAGTTCGTCGCCCCTTCCAGTCCTCCGCTTGAGGAATGAAAAACTTTTATGCTTCACTTTAAATTTGCCTCGGAATGCCGAGTGGATTCTGTAACCGTTAAACTCTGTCGAGCCGAGGGCTCGAGTACTTTGATCAGAGGTCTTGGACCTTTGGGTTTTATCCGAACTTGATTTATCGTTGAATATCTTCGGGAATTATCTGTCGAGTGGAACTTGGCCTTCACTCGAAATAACTTCGTATTTGTGGTGCAGCTCCGAAGGAAAAGGTAACAGTCGATTCACATCTTGCCATCTCTGTGGATTGGGACGTGTTCCGAACTTAGGCGAGCACTGGGCTGCAGCTAAGCCTCCGAGTGGGAGTCTGGCTCACCACTCGGTAGGGTTTTCATATACTTAGGCGAGTGCTTGGACTGCAGCTAATCCCCCGAGTGGGAGGTTTGCTCTCCACTCGGTAGGATTTTCGAATACTTAGGCGAGCACTGGGCTGCAGCTAAGCCTCCGAGTGGGAGTCTGGCTCACCACACGGTAGGGTTTTCATATACTTAGGCGAGTGCTTGGACTGCAGCTAAGCCCCCGAGTGGGAGGTTTGCTCTCCACTCGGTAGGATTTTCGAACACTTAGGTGAGCACTGGGCTGCAGCTAAGCCTCTAAGTGTGAGTCTGGCTCACCACTCGGTAGGATTTTCAAATACTTAGGCGAGCACTGGGCTGCAGCTAAGCCCCCAGTGGGAGTCTGGCTCACCACTCGGTAGGATTTTTTGCAAACTTAGGCGAAACGGATTCGCAGCTAAGCCACCCACTGGGGGATTTCGTACGCAAACAAAAGTGACAGCAATTACGGGAAGAACTGGGACACTCTTGTCTTTGATAAAAATAAACTATATAAGTTTTTCTTATTACACCTCATCCGAGTGAGAATTCAAGTGTAAAATGGGCGGAGTAGTTCCGCATTCCAAGCTCGTGGCTCGTCGATCCGGCGATCAACGTTGTAGAGGTGATATGCTCCATTGTGGAGGACTCTGGTGACGATGAAGGGGCCTTCCCAAGTAGGAGCAAGTTTGTGTGGTTTCTGTTGATCCACTCGGAGGACCAAATCTCCTTCTTGGAAGGCTCGGCTCTTCACATTTCTAGCATGGAATCGACGTAAGTCTTGCTGATAGATGGTCGATCTGATCATAGCCATTTCCCTCTCCTCCTCCAGGAGGTCGACTGCGTCTTGCCGGGCTTGCTCTGCTTCATCTTCGTTATAAATCTCAACTCTGGGGGCGTTGTGAAGTAGATCACTCGGCAGGACGGCTTCGGCTCCGTAAACCAGAAAGAATGGCGTTCTTCCAGTCGACCGGTTCGGGGTGGTCCTCAGTCCCCACAAAACTGTCGGAAGCTCGTCGACCCAAGCGCCTGCTGCGTGCTTGAGATCACGCATCAGTCGAGGCTTCAGTCCTTTGAGAATCAGACCATTTGCTCTTTCAGCTTGTCCATTCGACTGGGGATGCGCGACCGACGCGTAGTCGACTCGTGTGCCTTGAGAGGCGCAAAAAGCTCTGAACTTGTCTGAATCGAAGTTTGACACATTGTCAGTGATGATGCTATGCGGGACTCCATATCTGAATATCAACTCTCTGATGAAACTGATAGCAGTGCTAGCATCAAGATTTTTGATAGGCTTGGATTCAATCCATTTGGCGAACTTGTCGACTGCCACAAGCACATGTGTGAATCCGCTCCTGCCTGTTCTCAGTGGACCAACCATGTCCAGTCCCCAAACAGCGATGGGCCAGATGAGTGGAATGGTCCTCAGGGCTGATGCTGGCTTGTGCGACATGTTGGAGTAGAACTGGCAGCCTTCACACTTTTCGACTATCTCTTTCGCCATTTCGTTTGCCCTGGGCCAGTAAAAACCTGCTCGGTATTCTTTGGCCACGATGGTCCGAGAGGACGCATGGTGACCACAGGTCCCCGAGTGGATATCATCAAGGATTATCTGACCTTCTTCTGGCGTTATGCACTTCTGACCGATTCCAGTTGCGCTTTCTCTATACAACTGTCCTTTTATGACTGTGAAGGCTTTAGATCGACGGACGATCTTTCGAGCCTCTTCTTCGTCCTCTGGAAGTTCTTTCCTCAAGATATATGCGATGTATGGTATCGTCCAGTCGGGAGTGATTGCCAAGACCTCCATGACTAGGTCGACCACAGCAGGAATTTCGACTTCAGTCGGATCTATGGCACTTTTCGGTTGCGGGGCTTCTTCTGTAAAAGGATCCTCCTGGACTGATGGCGAGCGGATGTGCTCCAAAAACACATCGCTGGGAATGGCTTCTCTCTTGGAGCCTATCTTTGCTAGATCATCAGCTGCTTGATTTTTCAGTCGGGGGATGTGATGGAGCTCTAACCCCTCGAATTTCTTTTCTAACTTTCTTACTGCGTTGCAGTAGCCAGTCATAGCTGGGCTTCTAACGTCCCACTCCTTCATCACCTGATTGACCACCAAATCTGAGTCGCCATAGACCATGAGGCGCCGGACGCCGAGTGAAATGGCCATGCGCAACCCATACAAGAGTGCTTCATATTCTGCTTCATTATTGGAGGAATCAAAGTGAATCTAGAGAACATATCTGAGCTTATCTCCTCGGGGGGAGACCAATACTACCCCAGCACCGGAACCATTTAGCATCTTAGATCCATCGAAGAACATGGTCCAGTGCTCCGAGTGAACTTGAGTCGGAAGCTGCTGTTCAATCCACTCGGCGACGAAATCTGCAATTGCTTGGGACTTGATAGCCTTCTTTGCTTCAAACTTGATATCTAGGGGAAGGAGTTCAATCGCCCACTTCGCCACTCGACCAGTTGCATCTCTGTTGTGCAAAATCTCTGACAGTGGAGCGTCGCTGACGACTATAATGGAATGGTCAGAGAAGTAGTGTGCAACCTTCTTCGTGGTCATGTAAATCCCATATACAAGCTTCTGGTAATGGGGATATCTTTGCTTCGAAGGAGTCAAAACTTTAGACACATAATATACTGGGCGCTGAACTCTGAAGGCCTTTCCTTCTTATTCCCATTCGACCGTAAGTACTGTACTGACAACTTGTCCCATGGCCGCAATATAGAGCAGCAGAGGCTCTTTACTGATTGGGGCAGCAAGCACCGGCTGGGTGGAGAGTAGAGCTTTGAGCTCTGCAAACGCTGCATCAGCTTCTGGAGTCCACTCGAACTTGTCAGACTTCTTCATTAGTCGGTAAAGAGGTAACGCCTTTTCACCGAGACAAGAAATGAATCGACTTAGAGCGGCCAAGCAACCTGTAAGCTTCTGGACATCGTGTACGCGCACAGGGCGCTTCATCCGGAGTATGGTGCCAACTTTCTCGGGATTGGCATCGATTCCTCGTTTGGAAATGAGAAAACCGAGTAACTATCCACCTGGAACTCCGAATGTGCACTTTGATGGATTGAGCTTGATATCATATCTCCTGAGGTTAGCAAAGGTTTCGGCAAGGTCAGTCAGTAGGTCGGAACCTTTCCGTGACTTAACCACAATATCATCCATGTATGCTTCTACGTTCCGCCTGATCTGAGTGAGCAAACACTTCTGAATCATCCTCATGAACGTGGCTCCAGCATTCTTGAGGCCGAAGGGCATGGTGACATAACAGAAGCACCCGAATGGGGTGATGAAAGCCGTTTTGACCTCGTCGGGTCCATACAGACGGATCTGATGGTACCCTGAATAAGCATCTAGAAAAGACAAACGCTCACACCCCGCAGTCGAGTCGACTACCTGGTCGATGCGGGGGAGAGGGAAATGATCTTTCGGGCAGGCCCGATTGATATGTTTAAAGTCAATGCACATGCGAAGTGACTTGTCCTTCTTGGGGACCATGACAACATTGGCGAGCCACTCGGAGTGGTGAATCTCTTGGATGAACTCCGCTGCTAAGAGCCGAGCCACCTCCTCGCCAATAGCTTTCCTCTTCTGGACGGCGGACCGTCGAAGATGCTCTTTCACAGGCTTGAACTTCGGGTCGACTCGTAGACAGTGCTCAGCCAGCCCCCTGGGAACTCCAGGCATGTCAGAAGGTTTCCATGCGAAGATGTCCCAGTTCTCGCGGAGGAACTGGATGAGCGCTTCTTCCTATTTGGAGTCGAGCGTCGTTGAGATGTGAGTCGGAGCAGCGTTGGGGTCGGTCGGGTGAATGTGAACTGGCTTTGTTTCACCGGACGACTGAAAAGCCGATTCTGAAGCTGGCTTCTTAGCTCGCAGCAGTTCACTCAGATCAGCAGTCTTCTGGTACTCTTGGAGCTCGACTACTGACATCTGAGCATCAGCGATCTTTGATCCTTTCTGAAAACACTCCTCTGCTTTCTTCCGATTGCCTGTAACGGTGATCACACCTCTGGGGCCAGGCATCTTCAACTTGAGGTACACATAGCACGGTCGAGCCATGAAGCGTGCATAAGCTGGCCGGCCCAGAATAGCATGATAAGCACTTTGGAAGTCCACAACCTCAAATGTCAACTTTTCCTTGCGGTAATTCTTTGAATCACCGAAAACCACATCGAGAGCAATCTGGCCGAGTGACTCGGCTTTCTTTCCAGGAATGACTCCATGGAAACTCATGTTGCTGGCACTGAGCCTGGACATCGGAATGCCCATTCCTTTTCAATGTTTCTGCATACAGTATGTTCAGGCCGCTGCCACCATCCATCAAGACTTTGGTCAGTCGAGTGCCTTCGACAATTGGATCGACCACCAGAGCTTGCCTCCCAGGGGTGGCGATGTGCGCAGGTGATCGGACTGGTCGAACGTGATGGCAGTCTGAGTCCACTTCAGGTAGCTGGGTGTTGCCGGGGCAACCATATTCACTTCATGGTTAATGACTTTCAGTCGACTTTTGCTTTCGACATCAGCGAAAATCATCAAGGTGGAATTGACTTGGGGGTATCCATCGTCACTATCTTCTTTGTCCTCAACTCTGTCTGACTCTTTTTCCTTGTCTTTGGACTGCTTGCCCTGAAACTGCTGGATCAGGAGCCGGCACTGTCGAGTGGTATGCTTTGGGTAAATAAGATTACCCTCTTCATCTTTCTTGGAGTGGATGTGACATGGCAGATCCAAAACATCATTTCCATCTTGATCCTTGACTTTCTTGGGGTTCCAGGGCCCCTTGGGTTTTCCCTTGAATTTTCCCTGGGTTACGGCCAGGGCCTCCCCAGGAGCGGCTGGCTCGGCCTTCCGCTTCTGCTTCCGACTGGAATTGCCTCCAGTTTCCTGGGCGACTGCTTTCTGCTTGCCACTCCGGAGTCGATCTTCATCTTCTCTGTTAACGTATTTGGTGGCAATTTCCATCATCCGATTCAGAGACATTTCTCCGGTCCGACCGAACTTCAGGTTCAACTCTCTGTTCTTGACGCCTTCTTTAAAGGCACAAACTGCTTGGTGTGATGCAAAGTGATCCACCTCTGGATGTAATCCCTCAGAGTTTCACTCGGTTTCTGCACGCAAGACCGCAATTCTGTAAGGCCTGCTGGTCGCTTGCATGTTCCCTCAAAGGTCGTGACAAACACTCGAGAGAGATCCTCCCAAGTGTAGATGCTGCTGGGTGCTAACTGATTCAGCCACGCTCTGGCTGAGCCCTCTAACAGGAGAGGCAAATGCTTCATAGCCACCTCATCATTGCCGCCACCAATCTGGACAGCCACTCGGTAGTCTTCGAGCCAAGTGTCAGGCTTAGACTCGCCGGTGAACTTGCTGACTCCAGTCGCCAACCGGAAGTTGGGGGGAATCACTGCGGCCCTGATGGCTCGACTGAAACACTCTGGCCCCGAAACACGTATTCTGCTGCTGGCAGGCGCATCCTTGTCGTGGCCTTCTCGGTGAGCTCTGTTCCTGTCAACCAGACCCTGGACGAGGATGGATCTCACATCAAAGCCTGGGTCCCTGGGGTCGACTGGAACTCTCCGCCCAACACTATGAGGGTGTCCGTCATCCTGCTGTCGAGGCGCATATGACCCACTCCTCGGGGGAGGGGTTGGCACTCGACGTTGATCAAACCGGTGATCATACTGCTCATTCCTTCTGTACTCATCGTGCCGGTCTCCGCGTCCCTCACGCCTCGGGGGCGATCTTGGGCTGTGAGCCGACTGGACTATATCCGTTGCAACGGATCGACTGTGGATCCTATTCCGCGACTGAGAAACAACGGAATTCTGGTTTCCCGCTGCCCGGAGCAACGCTCTGATTTGCAACAAGCCCCTGCCAGCCTCCGACTGGGAGGGCTGAATCGATTCTGCTATACGGGCCGCGGCTGCCAAATTCTAAACTGGGGTTCGATATACCTGCGTAGGCGGGAAGAGCTGACATCGACTGGACTTGGGAGCTCGCTGACGCGCTTGCTCGTCGAGTACTCGCTGGAGATTCTCCAGTCGAGTGCGCTCGGCCAAGTTAGCCAAGCGCGCGTCCTCCAAGGCCCGGGCCTCGGGGGTTTCCCCGACGATAGGAGTGCGGAGTGCATCCATGTTTCAGCGGCGAAGCTCCTCTCGCTGCAATGACATGAGAGGTTCGGGGAGATACTCATCGTGGGGGTGCGACGGGTCGCCCCCACCCGCGCCTCCATCGGTCCGAGGAAAACTGGGAGGACTGTGCGTTCCATCGACCGCCAGAACCTCAGCTGCCGGGTCGCTGCTGTCGCACTCGGATGTGGTCTCCGCGGAGCCAGTCGAACAGGCCGTAGAGGGATTCGTCGGGCTCGATCGCCGCGACTAGTGGGCTGCCGATTGGCGGGCCACGGCATGCCTTACCCACCTCTGATGTCTCGACCGGCCGGAGCGCTTGCGCCGGTGGGAGACAGGGCGGGAAGATGGCACGGGAGCCGACCGATACTGGGTCGACGGCTGCCGCAGGAGGACGCCACGGACACATGCGCGGAAGTGCGTCGCACCGCGGACGGGGAGGGCGTCGATGTCGAGTGGAGCCTCCTGAAGCCAAGCGGAGTTGTCGGCGATGAACGTGAGTGCGCCGAGACGGATCTCGCGGCCCTCCACCAAATCTCCGCACGAAAACATGATCAAAGGGATCGGAAAAATCGCAACTTCTCCAATTAGGCGCTAAGACTCCTGCCCCACGGTGGGCGCCAACTGTCGTGGTTCTAACTCTGACAGTGAGGTAGGGGGTATGTATGGAGAGGCTAGATCTCCGCTATGGAGGAGTTGTAAATACACCAGGATGTACGAGTTCAGGCCCTTCGCGGAGGAAGTAACAGCCCTACGTCTCGGTGCCCGGAGGCGGTCGACTGAATTATGTGTGGATGGATTACAGGGGTGCCAACCCTTGCTACTGAGGAGGGGGTGGCTTATATAGAGTTCGCCAGACCCCTCCGGCCCTCAGTAATGCAGGGTTAAAATACATTAAGACTGGGCGTTACTGGTAACGCCCCTATTAAAGTGCTATGATGACCATAAAGACTACTTAATGGCCGACCGTTTGCTTGTGGAGTGACTTTAGATCTCCTGTCAGTCGAGTGGTTGGCTTCGTAGTCGAGTGGTAGCTTCCTGGTCGAGTGTCTTGAATCCGTCGAGTGGGATACCTTCAAGTCGATTGAAAGGTGACTTCTTCCAGGGATGTCCTTGGGTAGGGCTCTTAGGACAGGTCCATGCCCCTACCCTAGGTACATAGCTTCGTCAAGATCCGCACCAGAGTGGTACGGTAATCCGGTTCTGGAAGTTATGTTACTAGACCATGACGAACTTACGAACTATGAAGAAGCGATGGTGAGCCCAGATTCCGCAAAATGGCTTGAAGCCATGAAATCTGAGATGGGATCCATGTATGAGAACAAAGTATGGACTTTGGTTGACTTGCCCGATGATCGGCAAGCCATTGAGAATAAATGGATCTTAAAGAAGAAGACTGACGCTGACGGTAATGTTACTGTCAATAAAAATCGACTTATCGCAAAAGGTTTTCGACAAGTTCAAGGGATTGACTATGATGAGACCCTCTCACCCATAGCGATGCTTAAGTCTGTCCGAATCATGTTAGCAATTGCTGCATTTTATGATTATGAAATTTGGCAAATGGATGTCAAAACTGCATTCCTGAATGGATTTCTGGAAGAAGAGTTGTATATGATGCAACCAGAAGGTTTTGTCGATCCAAAGGGTGCTAACAAAGTGTGCAAGCTCCAGCGGTCCATTTATGGACTGGTGCAAGCCTCTCGGAGTTGGAATAAATGCTTTGATTGTGTGATCAAAGTATTTGGGTTTATACAGACTTTTGGAGAAGCCTGTATTTACAAGAAAGTGAGTGGGAGCTCTGTAGCATTTCTGATATTATATGTAGATGACATATTACTAATTGGAAATGATATAGAATTTCTGGATAGCATAAATGGATATTTAAACAAGATTTTTTCTATGAAAGATCTTGGTGAAGCTGCTTATATATTGGGCATCAAGATCTATAGAGATAGATCGAGACGCTTAATTGGACTTTCACAAAGCACATACATTGACAAAGTTTTGAAGAAGTTCAAAATGGATCAAGCAAAGAAAGGGTTCTTGCCTGTGTTACAAGGTGTGAAGTTGAGTAAGACTCAATGCCCGACCACTGTAGAGGATAGAGAGAAAAAGAAAAATGTTCCCTATGCTTCAGCCATAGGCTCTATCATGTATGAAGTGTTGTGTACCAGACCAGATGTCTATCTTGCTATTAGTTTAGCAGGAAGGTACCAAAGTAATCTAGGAGTGGATCACTGGACAGCGGTCAAGAACATCCCGAAGTACCTGAAAAGGACAAAGGATATGTTTCTCGTTTATGGAGGTGACAGAGAACTCATCGTAAACGGTAACGTTGATGCAAGCTTTGACACTGATCCGGACGATTCTAAATCGCAAACCGGATACGTGTTTTCATTGAACGGTGGACCTGTCAGTTGGTGTAGCTCTAAACAAAGCGTCGTGGCGAGGTCTACGTGTGAAGCGGAGTACATAGCTGCTTCCGAAGCAGCAAATGAAGGAGTCTGGATGAAGGAGTTCATATCCGATCTAAGTGTCATACCTAGTGCATCGGGTCCAATGAAAATCTTTTGTGACAATACTGGTGCAATTGCCTTGGCGAATGAATCTAGATTTCACAAGAGAACCAAGCACATCAAGAGACGCTTCAAATCCATCCGGGATTTAGTCCAGGTGGGAGACATAGAGATTTGCAAAATACATACAGATCTGAATGTCGCAGACCTGTTGACTAAGCCTCTTCCACGAGCAAAACATGATCAACACCAAGACTCCATGGGTGTTAGAATCATTACTGTGTAATCTAGATTATTGACTCTAGTGCAAGTGGGACACTGAAGGAAATATGCCCTAGAGGCAATAATAAAGTGATTATTTATATTTCCTTATATCATGATAAATGTTTATTATTCATGCTAGAATTGTATTAACCGGAAACTTGATACGTGTGGATACATAGACAAAACAAAGTGCCACTAGTATGCCTCTACTTGACCAGCTCGTTGATCAAAGATGGTTATGTTTCCTAGCCATAGACATGAGTTGTCATTTGATTAACGGGATCACATCATTAAAGAATGATGTGATTGACTTGACCCATTCTGTTAGCTTAGCACTTGATCGTTTAGTATGTTGCTATTGCTTTCTTCATGACTTGTACATGTTCCTATGACTATGAGATTATGCAACTCCCGTTTACCGGAGGAACACTTTGTGCGCTACCAAACGTCACAACGTAACTGGGTGATTATAAAGGTGCTCTACAGGTATCTCCGAAGGTACTTGTTGGGTTGGCGTATTTCGAGATTAGGATTTGTCATTCCAATTGTCGGAGAGGTATCTCTGGGCCCACTCGGTAATGCACATCACTATAAGCCTTGCAAGCATTGTAACTAATGAGTTAGTTGCGGGATGATGTATTACGGAACGAGTAAAGAGACTTGCCGGTAACGAGATTGAACTAGGTATTGAGATACCGACGATCGAATCTCGGGCAAGTAACATACCACTACTAGGAAAAGGCCTACTAATGGCGCACCAGTTTTGCCTACTAATGGTGCACCACTGGTGCGCCATTAGTACCACGCCACTAGTATTTTTTACAAATGGCGCACCACTGGTGCGCAATTAGTATACCAGATACTAATGGTGCACCAGTAGTGCGCCATTAGTATGCCTAGAGGTGCGCCATTACTATCTGACTTAGTAATGGCGCACCACATAGAAGTGCGCCATTAGTAATAATTTTTTTCAATTTTTTTCTATTTTTTTTTCAATTTTTTTTCAATTTTTTTATTTTTTTCTTAATCTCGAGTCACTATGGCTTAATCTCGGGTCAATATGCTTAATCTCAGGTCAAGTTGCACTCCGTGGTCAAACTTCCCGAAAGGTCACCCATCCTCACACTACTCCAGCCCAAGCACGCTTAACTTCAGAGTTCTATCCAATCCCAGCACCAGCTCACTTCACAGGCACTTGTTGATATATCTAGCATATCAACCCTATTAAACCTTGTTGATGTTTAGAACTTTTTTCATGTTCATGAGTGTGATGAAATTTTGAAAAAATATTTCAAACTTCCGTTCATATTACGTATCATATTTTGAAAAAAAAATCCCGAAAAAAAATCGAAACTAATTTTTTTCTGTTACTAGTGGCGCACCTAGCATACGGTGCGCCACTAGTAAGTTTGAAATTTTTTGAATTTTTTTGCCTCCAGATCTTAAAAGCCCCATAACTATTTTTCTGTTAGGTTTTTGAGGATTTTGAAAATGTTTAACAGGGTTCCCCTGGTTAAATTCGGATGTAACTTTTCGACTAGATGATTTTTCATATAGAAAACTTTTTAATCCGAGTTCCTATGCAAAAGTTATGCTCATTTTACAAATTCTAGAGAAATTTTGCAAATAAAGTCGAAATTCATATTTGTAAATTTTCCCAACAACTAGACCACATATCACATGGGAACTTATTTTATTTTATTTTTTTGACATTTTCATCATTTTCTTTTATTTTTTAAAAAACTAAAAAGGCGGTCCACCGGGGGTGCATGCGAGGGAATTTTTGGGCCAAGTTAGTAATGGCACACCGTGGGAGTGGTGCGCCATTACTAATTTTTAAAAAATATAAAAAAAATTGAAAAAAAATTACTAGTGTTGCGCCATTACTAGTTTAACTAGTAATGGCGCACTATCCACTGGTGAGCCATTACTAGTTTTGAAAAAAAAATGAAAAAAAATTGAAAAAAATTTACTAGTGGCGCACCGTGGATGTGGTGCGCCATTACTACTTTAACTAGTAATGGCGCACTATCCCCTGGTGCGCCATTACTAGTTTTAAAAAAAATAAAAAAAATCTTGTTACTAATGGCGCACCGTGGATGTGGTGCGCCATTAGTATTTGGACACTAATGGCACACCAACACATGGTGCGCCATTAGTATTTGGACACTAATGGCGCACCAGACATGGTGCGCCACATGTCTGGTGCGCCATTAGTGTCAATTTCATCTATAGCCCTTTTCCTAGTAGTGTACCGATAACAAAGGAAACAACGTATGTTGTTATGCGGTCTGACCGATAAAGATCTTCGTCGAATATGTGGGAGCCAATATGAGCATCCAGGTTCCACTATTGGTTATTAACCGGAGACGTGTCTCGGTCATGTCTACATAGTTCTCGAACCCGTAGGGTCCGCACGCTTAAAGTTCGGTGATGATCGTAATTAGGGTTTTTGTGTTTTGATGTACCGAAGGTTGTTCAGAGTCCCGGATGTGATCACGGACATGAAGATGAGTCTCGAAATGGTCGATACATAAAGATTGATATATTGGAAGCCTTTGTTTGGATATCGGAAGTGATCCGGGTGAAATCGGGATTTTACCGGAGTATCGGGGGGTTACCGGAACCCCCCCGGGGGTTAATGGGCCTACATGGGCCCTAAGGGAGAAGAGGAGGAACGGCTAGGGTAGGCTGCGCGCCCCCCTCCCCCTAGTCCGAATAGGACAAGGAGAGGGGGGGCGGCGCCCCCCCTTCCCTCTCTTTCCCCCTTCCCCAATCCTATTCCATCTAGGAGAGGGGGGGAATCCTACTCCCGGTGGGAGTAGGACTCCTCCAGGCGCACCCCTAGGGCAGGCCGCACCTCCGCCCTTCCTCCTTTATATACGGGGGCAGGGGGGCACCCCAAGACACACAAGTTGATCTTCGTGATCGTTCCTTAGCCGTGTGCGGTGCCCCTCCACCGGTATTCCACCTCGATCATATCGTAGCGGTGCTTAGGCGAAGCCCTGTGTCGGTAGCAACATCATCACCGTCATCACGCCGTCGTGCTGACGAAACCATCCCTCAACACTCGGCTGGATCGGAGTTCAAGGGACGTCATCGAGCTGAACGTGTGCAGAACTCGGAGGTGTCGTGCGTTCGGTACTTGGATCGGTTGGATCGGGAAGACGTACGACTACTTCCTGTACGTTGTGTCAACGCTTCCGTTGCTGGTCTACGAGGGTACATAGACAACACTCTCCCCTCTCGTTGCTGTGCATCACCATGATCTTGCGTGTGCGTAGGAATTTTTTTGAAATTACTACGTTCCCCAACACCATGACGTTCAAAACATCTTTGAAGTCCCGATTCTAAGCCGTAAAGCATGGCACACTGAACTATCGAGTAGTCATCAACACGCGACTGCTAGGCATTCATAATGTCTGCAGTTGCTGGCGCAGGTGGTACACCTAGCGGTGCTTCCAGGACATAATTCTTCTGTGCAGCAATGAGGATAATCCTGAAGTTACAGACCCAGTCCGTGTAATCGCTACCATCATCTTTCAACTTAGCTTTCTCTAGGAATGCATTAAAATTCAAAGGAACGGTAGCACGGGTCATTGATCTACAATAACATAGACATGCAAAATACTATCAGGTACTAAGTTCATGATAAATTAAAGTTCAATTAATCATATTACTAAAGAACTCTCACTTAGATAGACATCCCTCTAGTCATCTAAATGATCACGTGATCCAAATCAACTAAACCATGTCCAATCATCATGTGAGATGAAGTAGTTTTCAATGGTGAACATCTTATGTTGATCATATCTACTATATGATTCACGCTCGACCTTTCGGTCTCAGTGTTCCGAGGCCATATCTGCATATGCTAGGCTCGTCAAGTTTAACCCGAGTATTCTGTGTGTGCACAACTGGCTTGCACCCGTTGTATGTGAACGTAGAGCTTATCATACCCGATCATCACGTGGTGTCTCGGCACAAAGAACTGAAGCAACGGTGCATACTCAGGGAGAACACTTATACCTTGAAATTTAGTGAGAGATCATCTTATAATGCTACCGTCGTACTAAGCAAAATAAGATGCATAAAAGATAAACATCACATGCAATCAAAATATGTGACATGATATGGCCATCATCATCTTGTGCTCATGATCTCCATCACCAAAGCATCGTCATGATCTCCATCGTCACCGGCGTGACACCTTGTTCTTCATCGTAGCGTCAATGTCGTCTCGCCAATGTTTCTTCCACGACTATCGCTACCGCTTAGTGATAAAGTAAAGCAATTACATGGAGATTGCATTTCACACAATAAAGCGACAACCATAAGGCTTCCTGCCAGTTGCCGATAACTTTACAAAACATGGTCATCTCATACAACAACTTATATTTCATCACATCTTGACCATATCACATCACAACATACCCTGCAAAAACAAGTTAGACGTCCTCTACTTTGTTGTTGCAAGTTTTACGTGGCTACTACGGGTTTAGAAGAACCGATTCTTACTTACGCAAAACCACAACGTGGTGTAGTGATTGCTTTTTGATCTTCTAAAAGAACCCTCTTCATGGAAACCTGTTCAACTAAAGTGAGAGAGACAGACACCCGCCAGTCACCTTTAAGCAACGAGTGCTCGCAGCGGTGAAATCAGTCTCGTGTAATCGTACGCGTAATGTCGGTCCGGGCCGCTTCATCTCACAATACCGCCGAACCAATACTAGTAGAAAAAGGGCCTATTGTCCCGATTCGTAAGGCCCATTTGTCCCAGTTTTTGAACCGGGACTAAAGGGTCATTACTAAAGCCCTAGGCCTTTAGTCCCGGTTCTTACAAGAACCGGGACAGATGGGCCTCCACGTGGCCGGTGCTGCGAGCCCAAGCAGTAGGGCCTTTAGTCCCGGTTGGTGGCACCAACTTGGACCAATAGGCATCCACGCATCAGCTGTTCAGGGGCTAGGGTTTTTGTTTTTTTCTGAAAGGGGGAGGGGGATTTGGTGGTTTTGTATGATTAATTAAGGTGTTTCATGTATTGTGTTAGGTAGCTAATTAATTAATAGAGAGAAGTGTCCTCTCTTATCTCCGTGCTTGGTCGATGCTACATACTATACGTATAGAGAGGCCCTCTACACGCTAGTTAGTAAGCAAATGAAGGAAACCATTAAGTACAAAAGTTCGTCATGCATACCGAGAGAAGGTATATCGACCTCTCCTTCTCCAAGAGATTGCATGAACAACAAGTTTTCGTATATCTATTCGACGCTACTGGCTACATATATACAATATTAAGATCTCTTACAATACAATCTCCCCTAATTATATATGAACGCAGCTTCAACATGGTATTCTCCGGCTTTATTGATGACGTGGTCAAGAAAGAATCCCGCCAATTCCTCTTGAATTGCTTTCATGCGATCTTCTGGTAGGAGTTCATTCCGCATCTGCCACGTCTAATTTGAAGAAGGGGGTTAATACATATATATGAATGAAACTCAACAGAAATGATGGTGTAATAAAATGAAATTGTGAATATTATTGCTTACGCACTTCATATTGTCTTTTAGAGTAGCCCCGCTTATCTTTGCAAGTCGCATTGTAGATGAACTCACACACGTAGTATACACAGTAATCATTCCCTTGTTCCTTCCACAAGCACTTTACGAGAAATAGAGGCCAATGTCGGTGTCAAAACCGGCGGATCTCGGGTAGGGGGTCCCGAACTGTGCGTCTAGGCGGATGGTAACAGGAGACAAGGGACACGATGTTTTTACCCAGGTTCGGGCCCTCTTGATGGAGGTAAAACCCTACTCCTGCTTGATTAATATTGATGATATGGGTAGTACAAGAGTAGATCTACCACGAGATCAGAGAGGCTAAACCCTAGAAGCTAGCCTATGGTATGATTGTTGTTCGTCCTATGGACTAAAACTCTCCGGTTTATATAGACACCGGAGAGGGCTAGGGTTAAACAGAGTCGGTTACAACGGAAGGAGATCTTCATATCCATATCGCCAAGCTTGCCTTCCACACCAAGGAAAGTCCCATCCATACACGGGACGAAGTCTTCAATCTTGTATCTTCATAGTCCAAGAGTCCAGCCAAAGGTTATAGTCCGGCTATCCGGACACCCCCTAATCCAGGACTCCCTCAGTAGCCCCTGAACCAGGCTTCAATGACGACGAGTCCGGCGCGCAAATTGTCTCTGGCATTGCAAGGCAGGTTCCTCCTCCGAATACTTCGTAGAAGATTTTGAACACAAGGATAGTGTCCGGCTTTGCAAAATAAGTTCCACATATTGCCATAGAGAGAATAATATTTACACAAATCTAATCTGCTGACGTATTCCGTAGTGTGACATCACACCACGACCAAGTCTTTATTCGAATCGTTTTGTTGTGCCACCTCAGCGTGTTTAGCGAGGCGGTTTCCTTGGCACATCTTGTCAAAGCAGAGATCGTGTCCCCTTAACTTACGGGATTCTCATCAATACAGACGTGGGTAACCCAATCGTGCCCGTTGGTACGTTTCCTCGATCAAAGGCGAGTCTCAAATGGTCACGGGGAGGGCTCTTGGTATTCAACCTCTTATAAAGAGACCAAGGTTTGCGTCGAGTTCCAACACCCAAGGCCCAAGATTTCGGGTGCTTCGGACCTTCGACGATGTCCGGATTCGACCTTCGAGGCCGATGGATGCCTTCCTCCGTTACGGAGGAGGACGTGCTAAAGCTGAGAGAAGCCAGGTTCTTGACCGGCGAAATCTCGCATAGGCTGCCTGCTCAAGGGCAGGTTGTTCCTACTCCCAAGCCCGGTGAGAGTGTGGTATTCGTGTCCCACTTCCTCCGAGGGCTCGGCTTCGCGACGGATCCCTTCGTGAGGGGGCTCATGTTTTATTATGGGCCGGAATTTCACGACATAGCTCCGGAGTCCATCCTCCATATCTCATCATTTATTGTCGTGTGCGAAGCCTTCCTCCGCATTACTCCTCACTTTGGACTGTGGCTTAAGACCTTTAAAGTAGAGCCGAAGATGATCGAGGGACAGCACGCGGAGTGTGGAGGCGCTGTTATAAGCAAGAATGCTGACGCTCCATGGCCCGAGGGCTCCCTTCAGGAGGAGTTCAACTTATGGCAACAAGAGTGGTTCTATATCACCGCTCCTAGGGGCACCAAGTGGGTGGTGCCGCCTGCTTTCCGCTCAGGTTCCCCGCCCCGACTAGCGTCATGGGTCAACAAGGGGTTGGACTGGGGGCCGGCAAAAGACGTGCCCCTGCTGCAAGGCCACATTCGAGATCTCCTAGAAAGAAATATCAGTCTGGTCGTGGTGACGCAGGTTATGTTAATTTGCTGAGTCCTGCCTTGCAAACGTCACCCTCTCCATCTATGGGAGTTCAACCCGGAGGGACCGCGAGCTCTCCAACACTTTCTTGGCATGACGCTAGTGGAGATGTACAAATTGTTCTTCGGACCACAAGCAATGTGTCCGGATTCTACGGAGGACGCATGACTAAGCTGCAATCGTCCGGATACTCAGGTAAGTAGCCTCGCTTCCGGACACACCATCTGTTTATTCATCACAACATCATCCTTAAGAGAGTTGTCTTTGAAACAGGAATGGGTAGCGAAAGCGAAGTTGATCAGGTGTCCAGCCCCTCTTCCAGAGACCTCGCCAGATCCCGTGTTGACCAGGATGCTGGAGATCGTGCCTTTGGAAGAGAACGAGGAGGGGGACAAGGGGGCTACCGCCTCCTCGAAGGAGTCTGTTGGGAAAGGAGGAATCAAAAATTCCTCTACCCAGGGGAAGAAAAGGACCGCCTCTGAGGGCCCGGAGACCATAGTCTCAAAGCGGGGGAAGATATCTTTGCCAGAGGGTCCTGCGCCGGGGGATACCTCGGCCGTACTGTGCCCCCAAGGGGATCAGCCCTGCACCGAGCCGTAAGTAGAGAGGGGAGTTTAAAATGAGAGACACCCCTATTTTATTCCTGAGAAAAATAACTGAAATTTTACCTTGTAGTTCGGATCTCAGCCCTTCTCAGAAGAGCTCATCTTCGGGGGATCTTCTTCCGGAGATGATGGAGAGCGGAACGCCTCCCCTTGCCGTACCGCCTCACGAGGCGAGCGACCCTGAGGTGTCGTCACGGAGGGTTTCTCCGAATCCGGCAAGGCCGGGAAGCAGTCATATGGCCCCCCAAAGCCCTCCGCATCCGGCCTTTGAAGAAGGCCATCGGACGAGTCCGGCACCGTCCGGTGCACGGTCGGAGGAGCTGAGGGATCTGCTCGGGCGAGCGTCTATCTCAGAAGAACACCGTACGTTGATGGGTACGGTGATTGAAAGGATTTCATCCGCGGAGAGCGGGTTGCATGAGGCCGTCAGGAGTTTACTGACGGGTTTTGAGGTACGCGAATCGATGTACCTTTTGACAGTTCCGCATATATAATATGCGTCCTGTGTAGATAGTAGCCCCTGAGACTCCATGTGTTGTCAAAAGTGACGACGCACAGAGGATCATAATCCCAGGTGTAATATGTCCCTCTTCCTGTGTAGGTGGCGAAGTGTCCGGTGGCTAGCCGGACTGATGAATTTGCCGAACTAAAGCGGCAACTTGACGTGGCAGATGCCGACATCGCGCTTGCCAACAAGCGGCTCGACGAGGCACAAGGTATGTAATCTCTGCGGAGACGCCTGGTAAGAGGAGCTTGACGCCAGTATCTTACCGTATTGCACTTGATGCAGATGGGGCTGCCGCTGTGGAGGACCTTCGGGCAGAGTTTGCCCGAGCCAAGGAGCAAGCCAGAAAAAGCGATGCGGCTGCCTTAAAGGCGGTTGAAGAGCTGAAGGCCGAATAGGCTGCTCATTGCCACAGCAAAAAGGAGATGGCCGAGATGGCTGCAAGGTTAAAGACCGCTGCTGACCGCTACAATCTTCTTGAGAAAGAAGACCAGGTGGAGCGGACCGACCTGGAAAAGGCCCTTATGGCGGCCAAGGATGCTCGTTCTGCGATGAGAGCGATGAAGGAGGAGCTACGCCAGGCCAGAGATATTGTGGCTAGAAAGCCCTTTATGCTGCGGAGGAAGTTCGGAGATCCTAAGTATGCACCGTTGGACCGGATGTGGAGTTCAGTGGATGACTATCTGGATTTGGCCGCGAGTGCCGCTGATGCGGTCGAACATTTCCGAGATCAGAAGGATAGCGAAGTGGAAAAGCTCTTCTGGTCACAGTTCAGCAATCTGGAGCGTCCACTCTCATTGACCGATCGTTTGGCCGAATGGGCCGAACTGAATAGGTTGTCCGGACTCGCCATGAAGGATGTCCTAGATCATCTGTGGCCGGGAAGGCCAAAGCCGAACAATTATTTTAGCTTGGTGCAGCAGTTCCTTGGTGCAGTGCCGCGTATCAATGCCATCAAGAGGTCAGCATGCATAGAGGGTGCGCGGATGGCCCTTGCCCATGTTAAGACATACTGGGCGGAGATGGAGGCCACCGCTGTTGCATCCCAAGACTCGGACGGAAGCCGAGTACCTGCCGAGCACTATTTTCAGGAAGTTCTGCAAGGCGCTCGTTTAATAGAGACGCAGTGCTCGAAGGATACTATGTTCGAATGACATGTATTATTATAAAACAATATTTTGATGGAATGTAATAGCTTTTTATACTTGTGCCTTCAAGAAGTAAAATACCTCCTGTGCGGCCGTTAATGTATATGTGTATATAACCTGAAAGATGACAGTCTTCGGCTTCAGCCCCCACACATATAGTGCGGGGGTGTTCGCAGAAGGCGCATTTTCACACTTGATCCAACGTCTTGGTCCCATTAAGGAGGTGGTAGCGCAGCGAACTAGGCAACCGGACTATAATGCTTTATCACTTTCACTTAGCCATAGGAGTTTGACAGTGGGGCTACTATATAGCCCCTGGGGGCTCCACGCTCACCCGAATTCGGGGCACGTGTGTGCCTGGCTGGGAAACGGCCCCTCGTTAATACGGAGGAATCCTAAAGATTCCGGCAGGTCATCAAGTGGTTGACCAGTCTCGCGCTATATCATGACAGTCAGTTTTCGGCTTTCTCTACTGAGGTGCTCGCCTGGCTGAACTGGGGCACAATCGCAGTAGTTCTCCTGGTGCCGCCTTAGCCGATAGAGCGGAACGTAAGGCAGCAAAACACAGGAGCCGGGCAAACCCAACATTTGACCAAAGACATGATTCGGAGCTGATGCATATAAGGTCAAACTCGCGACACCGAACACTCCCTAAGGTATTCGGTCTTTATGAAAAACGGGCTAAGCAGTGCCCTTGATAATAAGCCCCTGGTGTCCAGGTACGTGCAGAATTCTGACGTGGCCACATGCCAAGACGCCAGTCTCCTCCTCGGCTATACTAGTAGTCCGGGGGATGTGTATCAACAAGAGACAGTAAAAAAGGTTTACGCAGGGTCTTAATCTAAAAAGAATCCTGGAGACGGGTCCCTGCTGCATGTCTGCGCCTGTGTCTCCGTTGTGCCATGTCTTGGATGGGCGTAGCATGGTATTCATCTATAAAAGAGAGGAACTTAGCTGAGAAAAAAAGAATAGTAGTGCGGAATGTACGTTGTACTAAATAAATAGGGTATAATTCAAGACGGGTAAAACTAAGCCTTATTGACGCTTATTTTACATATGCGGAGCCCCTTGTATAGGGGTGTACGGCTACTGAACCTTTACCAATTATATGTTTTTTCCGGACTCGCCTAGCCGTGTCCGTGGTCTTAATGACCTGTTGGATGTTGTTTTAATGTGTGGCTGTCAAGGCAGCCGCTAATTCTTCTGCGTGCGAGGAACACTTGATATTTCCCTTTAGAGAGATGATGCCTCGTGGACCGGGCATCTTATGCGTAAGAGATGCATAATGCGGTATCACGTTAAAGCGGGCGAAAGCCTCGCGCCCCAGTAGTGCTTGATAGCTACTTGAAAATGGGGCGATGTGGAAGGTTAGCTTTTCGCGGCGGAAGTTATCGGTAGAGCCGAACATAACTTCTAGTGGGATAAAACCCGTGCAATGAGTATCCGGGCCTGGCGTTACTCCTTGAAAGGAAGTGTTGCTATGGCGAATTTTTGTTGGGTCCAACCCCATTTTGCGGACTGTGTCCTGATATAGCAGGTTTAGGCTACTGCCGCCGTCCATCAGGACTTGTGTAAAGGAGTCCGTTGATTATTGGATTTAACACTAAGGCGGTCCGACCTGCGTTCCGGATACTTTTAGAGTAATCCTGATGGTCGAAGGTAATCGGTTTTAACGACCAGTGGCGAGACTCCTTTGGGGTAGGCCGTATAGGCGCCACTCTATTTTTCCCTTTTGTCACGTGAAGTAAGTTTACTGTTTTGACATCTTGTGGGAAATTCTTTTGTTTCCCTGTGCTCTGCTTGTGGGATTCGTCATCGTCCTCACTTGGTGTGTCAAGCCCCTTGTGTTCGGCATTGAGTTGGCCGGATTGCTTGAAGACCCAACATTCTCTGTGGGTATGGTTCGCAGGCTTCCCGGGGGTACTCTGGATTTGACATATCTTATCCAAGATTTTATTTAGGTTGGATAGCTCATCCCTGTTATCCTTGAGGGACAACTTTTTCTGATTCTGCCGAGAGCTTTTGAATCCGGCGTTCACTGCCGTGCTCTTCGAGCTGCTTTCCTTATTCCAGCATTGTTCCTTGCTGCTCCGCGGTTTCCCGTTTCCATCCCTGACTTCGGATGTACTTGGGTCACTGGTTCTGCATCTTGCCAACCAACTGTCCTCTCCCACGCAAAAGCGGATCATGAGGCTTGTTAATGCGGCCATTGTTCTTGGCTTTTCGTGGCCGAGGTGTCTGGCAAGCCATTCATCTCGAACGTTGTGTTTGAAAACTGCTAAGGCTTCAGCGTCCGGACTGTGCGTTCAAACTGATAATGAAGCATTATAAATGGCATTGATAGAAGTAGCTAGAATCAACGGGAGATGCGCGGAACTAGCTAGCTAGTAGTACTTACTTTCGGGTATGTATATGTAGCTCCTTCGGCAGTCCCGGAGCTTCTGCGGTGAACTTTTTCCAAACCCTGCAAGACAAAGAAAATAATTATTACTTGAGATATCAGGAAATGAACAAAAAGTTGCCGATATGGTGCGATAATGATCGATTGAACTTACTTGTTGAGAATTTTAGTCATGTCCGCATAGGTCTCGGGATCTTTTCGTCTCGAGTCTAAGACGACTACTAGTCCCTGCTCAAGCTTAATCTCCAGGAGAATATAGTGGAAGCTGCGCACGCATGCATAACTCATCAATTACATTACTATAACCTCGCTCGAGTAATAAGGGAAACCGAATATGCACAAGACAGTAAAACTCACTTGAAATTGTAAGGAAAGAGTATTTAATCTTTGTTTTGATTTATTATCAATGATTTGAGCAAGTTGGCCTCGGCTTGTTTGGCGCTCTTTTTAACTGTAAATTCATCTATGAGATTTGTGTTAATGAACCCAATATCATACATTTCTACTTTTCTGCACTCGACGATCTTCAATCTGCATAATATAGTGAGGATAATTATAAATACATGCAATGAAAGAGCTGAGCTAAATGTAGAGACTTAATGACAGAAGTAGTACTTACAGACAGTAGCAAGTGACAGTTAATTTATCGAGGGCCTTTTGATTGTAAAACTAGAAGAACTCCTCAAATGGAATAGACAACAGATCAATTCCAACGAGGTCATGCTCCTCTTTAACTCTCAGCGTCAAAGTATTCGTCCCCCCAGACTCTGCAGGTTTTCATGTACCAATCATGCAATCTTCCCATCATCGTTGTTAGAGATTTTTCATGTTTGACGAGAGGCTTCCCGTAATGGTATCTGTGTTCGTCCACCTCCAAGAAATCATAATGTACATCGTCGGGTAGGTAATCTCCAAGATTGGTATAACCGGGCACTATCCTCCGATCATTAGCAACGATATCGCTAGACACCTTGAGCGGGGGGCATGATTGGTTCGCTTGTTCGCCGAGCTGGGCAATTTTTTTCGCAGCTCGCCGTTCTACTAACCTTCGATCACTGATAGTACTTCCCGACCGCTCCACTTCGATATATACCTTTTCAGTAACGCGCTCATAGTTGGTTTTCGGTGGAGACTTTGGTGGTTTCCTCAGGGCATCCAAAGTGCGCTTCGCTTTGACCGGATCTACCTTCTCCTCCGGAGGTGGATGTTTCTTTGCTTTCACCCCTTCAAAGAAGTTAGTCACTTCCGCTCGCACGATCTTCGCGTTTTCCTCCAGGCTCCTCTCGTATGGTAACTTCTCTGGAGTCTTCAGAGAAGGACCGAATCTGTATTGCCTCCCGCCTCTGGCTGTACTGCTAGACGCCGGAGCAGATGGAGCGGCTGCGGCTATCTTCTTTCCTTTCTTACAAGGAGGAGGAGGAGGACTACGACGCGCCGGAGAAACTGGAGTGGCGGCAGGTCTCTTCCGCCCTTGCTGATGAGGTGGAGAAGGAGGAGGCTGGCTTCTCGGGCGGGCCGGCACAGGCGGAGAAGGAGGCGGAGTGCAGCCACGCGCCAGACAAGGAGGTTGAGTGCCCTGATCACTCGCCGGAGGAAGAGATGGAGGAGGAGGCGGAGTGCCCTGACTCGCCGGAGGAGGAGGAGGCAGAGGCGTCCAGTTCGGAAGGTTGATGAGCTCGCCTTCCGCCATAGGCATGGAGTCTTCAGAGAAGAACCTAGCCGAGTCTCCCCATCACCTGTAGGGTGGTCAAGCTCGAGGTCCTCAAATTCGTCTGTTATTTCATCCACCATCAGCCTAGCATATCCTTTTGGAATCGGCCGGCAGTGATAGGTTGCGCCAGGTTCAGGAGGTAAAACAGAGCCAATAGCCGCCTTGACTTTAAATTTCATCCATTGCGTCATAAGGTGGCAATGTTGAGACTCCGTGATAGCATACACGGGGTAGCTAGCAGGAGCCGTGAAGACAGGCTCCAGCTGAAGCTGCTCGGTGGAAGCCATGCTGCTTCTCCGCTGAGATGGCGGGGTAGCTTCGGAGGAAGCTTCGGCAGGTCGTCTGCTGCGATTTGCTTCTCGTTCCTCTATCGCTTGTACCCTTGCGTGCAGCTCCTACAGTTGGGTATGCTCCACTTTCTTCCTCCTCTCCTGGCATTTGTAACCGCCTGCGTCTGGAAACACAGCCTTCCACGGAACCGAGCCTGGCGTGCCTCGTGTCCGTCTAGGGTGGTCAGGATTCCCGAGGGCCATTGTGAGCTCATCGTTCTCTCTGTCTAGAACGAACGTCCCTTGCTGCGCTGCATCGATATACTCCTGAAGCCTCATGATGGGTATTCTCAGTTGCTCGTCCATCCAAATGCACTTCCCTGATATAGGGTCCAAGGCTCCGCCAACCCCGAAGAACCAATTCCGGCAACGGTCTGGCCAGTTCAATGTCTCTGGTTCGACCCCTTTATCAATCAGGTCATTCTCAGCCTTGGTCCACAACGGCCGGGCTTTGAGGTAACCACCTGACCCCGTGCAATGGTGATGCTTCTTCTTGGTAGCATTCCTCTTGTTTGTCACTGACATCTTCTTAGTCTTGTCCGATGTCTTGTAGGCCACAAATGCGGGCAAGTGATCTCTGATCTTCTCATACCGGCCTTTGAATTCTGGTGTCTCTTCTTTGTCGACAAATTTTTTCAGCTCATTCTTCCACCTCCTAAATAGTTCTGCCATCTTCTTAAGAGCATAAAACTTGATCAATTGCTCTTTAACTAGCTTCTCCGGATCCTCCTCTGGCAGTAGGGTGAAATTTTCCTTAAGCGCCGTCCAAAGATCATCTTTCTGCATATCGTCGACATAAGACACCCCAGGGTCTTCTTTAGCCAGCTTTAACCACTGGTGGATGCTGATCGGGATCTTGTCCCTAACAAGAACCCCGCACTGAGCAGCAAATGCTTCCTTTGTCCGGATGGGTTCAATCGGCATGCCATCGCGCGCGATTTCTATGATCTCAAACCTTTCATCCGAGCGCAACTTTTTCTTTGAGCCTCCTCTCTTTACCGAAGTTGTGCTCGATCCGGAGGGCCAGAAAAAAGAAGAAAGACTAGAGTTCATTAATATGTGTACATACCAAAAACAATTAATGCATCAATTAGCTATAGTCAGCACATGCTTAATTAATATATATACCTGGCCGGACTCCGTTCGGTCACCGGAGCCGTCATCACGGTGTCCTTCTTGCACCGGCATTGGGTCACCGGAGCCATCATGATCATGTCCTTCCTCCTCCCACTACTAGGAAAAGGCCCACTAATGGCGCACCAGTTTTGCCTACTAATGGCGCATCACTGGTGCGCCATTAGTATCACGCCACTAGTATTTATTACTAATGGCGCACCACTGGTGCGCCATTAGTATCTGGTATACTAATGGCGCACCACCCAGTGCGCCATTACTATGGAACACCATCACTAGTGCAGAACCGGGCAATAGCACCGGTTCGTAAGGCCCTTTAGTGCCGGTTTCGGAACCGGCACTAACATTTCGGCACTAAAGCCCCCCCCCTTTAGTACCGGTTCAGCACGAACCGGTGCTAAAGGGCAACCACGTGGCACGAGCCAGCTCCGGGGGCCGGGAGCCCTTTAGTACCGGTTGGTAACACCAACCGGTACTAAAATGTTTGGGGGATTTTTGGTTTTATGATTTCTTTTTCATTTAATTTTGTGTTTTCCATTTTAATTCTTTTTCGTTTGCTAGTATTTTACGGTACTACACGTTGTACACGTTATGCATATATATATATAAATAGAATTTCTAGTAGAACCAAATCATATATATATCATCAATGTCTCACAAACCACCATATTAATTTACACATACACACATGTATAGCTATATACAATTTCTCCTACATATGCATGTTGCCTTCGGAGCCAGTGGCATTAGCCTAATAGGTATCTTCGGAGCACGATGACAATTGGAAGTGGTTCATGACCTGTTCGATGGGGGCGGTAGCGGGTAATAGTATTCTCCCTTCGGATTTATGACCTCGTCGAGCAAAAATCCCGCTATTTCCTCTTGAAGTGCTTCTACGCGCTCCGTTTCTAGGAGCTTGTCCCGCACCTCTTTGAACTGTTAAGAAGGAGATCAATATGCATGTGTATTAGTTGTATGACTAGATATCGATAATGGTGTAAAAATTGTGAATAGTGTTCTGACAAGCGTACCCATTCCTGTCTTTGAGATCTGCTCCTTTCGGACGCCATCATGCGAATGTTCTCACAAACGCAGAATGCACACAGATCAGTCCCCTGCGCCTGCTTCAGGGCCTTTATTACGAGAATGGAATTTAATTTGATCAGATAATAATTAATCAAGCATGATAATTAAAGAGAAGGCAGCTAGCTAGCTAGCTAGCTAGTATTACTTAATTACTTACCTTGGATCGAAACCATTTCGGCTGTGGTTTCCATTCGCCTTCCGTGACGCTGATGAACCTTGCTCAAGCCCTGCCCGCCGACAAAGAAAATGAGTAAAGGGGTTATTAAATAGTTCATATCATGAAATGACGAACTAAATAGGCCGAGATATATAGTTAATAATGATTGAAATTACCTGTTGACTATCCCATACAAGATGTTGTAGTCACTACTTGCTTTGAGTAGCGAGTCCAGTATTTCAACTGTTCCGGCGTCAACTTTAATGATACACAAGATCTAGTGAAATCTGCATGCACACACGTTTGCATGTCTTAATTAAGCGGGCATATGTAAGCAAAAACATGTAGCTAGCTAGTAGGCAAAAACAGAGAATTTATAGTACAAGAAAGTGTGACTCACTGGAAGTTGTAAGGAAGTAGTATATCTTCATTGTATTTGAGGCACTTCAAGAACTCTAGCATGCTGTCCTCTACCTGCTTTTCATAATACTTGTTCATTTTCCATGTGTATTCATTAACGGTGTTTGGGTCAATGAACCAAATGCCATAGCGTCCACCTTTTCTCATTTCATACATCTTCATCCTGCATAATACCACAGAAAAGAATATAGTGAGGATAATTATAGGTAATGATTGATCAAAAGGATCACTACAGCTAGCTTGAGACTTAAATTACAGAAAGAAATCACTTACAGACAATAGCAACTGACGATAGATTTGTCGAGTGCGTCTTGATTGTATAACTGAAACAGTTCAGAATACTCAACGGCCAAAGCTTTCTCATGGTAGTAATGATCCTTCTTGACATACACCATGAGGGACTCTCGATCGGATCTCTTGATAATGTCCATGTACCATTGATGCAATTCATACATTCTCGTTGGGAGCTTCTTGACATCTTCTGGCTGGACCAAAGGTTGGCCCCGGATATATTTCCGTTTTATTTCCTCCTCTGTAATCACAGGCATGTCCTCGATCTCGAGGAGTTGTCCAACAGTGATCTTGAGTTCTTCAGCCTGCATTATATGCTCCTGGGTTATTACCACATCGCCCACCTTGGGAACGTAAACTGTTTGGCCACAATAATATTGGGCGCGCGTACTGTCACGTGTTGTTGGCGGCACAACAAGTGGGGGGGTCGATTGCGCCGCCTGTTCTCCCAGCTGGGCAACGGTTTTCCCGCATTTTTCGACAGCTGCTTGTTGTTTGCTCGAGCTCGAGCTCGCCTCCTTCTGTAGACGTTGTCGATGTAACTTCCTGATGTGGCGCTCATAGTCTATGGTCAACAGGCTTAGGAGCTGGTGGTTGAGCCATACGAATGAAGTGGTCAACTACTTCCACATGCACTTTCTCCCTTGGCGGCGGTGGCGGTTTCGGTCCAAAATGGGCGTCGACTTCTGCCCGCACTATGGCATTGGTTTGCTCCTCGGTCCTGTCATAAGCCCTCATAGGAAGAGGAGTAGTGAGGTTTGGACCATATTTATATCGCTTGCCTCCACCTGTACTTCCTGTACTATGACCTCGACTGGTACCGCTACGCACCATAGCTGCGGGGTGTCTCTTCTGCGATTGCTGAGGCAGCGGAGACGGCTGACGGGGCTGAGTTGGACAAGCAGGAGTGGCCTGAAGCTGTGCCGGACTTGGAGGAGGAGTGGCCTGAGGTTGTGCCGGACTTGGAGGAGGAGTGGACGTCTGACGCTGTGTCGGACTTGGAGGAGGAGTGGCTTGACGCTTTGCCGGACTTGGAGGAGGAGGAGTGGCCTCACGCGTTGGTGGACTTGCAGGAGCGGGAGTCTGCTGACTCGGTGGCGGACTTCGACGAGGAGTCGGGTGACGCGGTGTCGGTGGCCTTCGAAAAATGATGCAATCCTTTCTCCATAGGATGATACGATGTTTGGCATCTCCGAGTGTGTGCTCCTCATCACCTCCAGGAATGTCAAGCTCTAGCCCCGAATATTGGTCCACCACCTCATCAACCAAGACACGAGCATAGCCCGCTGGAATCGGGTTGCAATGGAAGGTTGCCTCGGGGGAATTTGAAAAAGCAACAGCGTCCGCCACCTTCATGGATATGTTCTTCATTTTGAAGTGTAGCTCGCAGTTAGTGTTCTCCGTGATGTCATCCACAGGGTATCTATCTAGCACTACTGCGTCGCCCGGGGCGGAACCCACGCTGCTTCTCGGCATGGATGGGGCGGTGGTATCCAATGCTGGATCATCCGCTAGCTGCTGCAGCTGCTGAGACCCCCTTTGCTGGCTAAGTGAGTCGATCTGCTCCTGCTGCCGCTGGAATTTAGCTGCCAATTCCGCTTGACTTGCTTCTAGGCCTTGAAGGCGTTCATAGTCGAGCTTCCTTTGCTCCTCCTCCATCTTCCTCTTCTTCTCCTCCGCAATCTTCTTTCTCGCACGGGTTCTGTAGTCGGCGTTCCAGTCCGAAAACCCCTCATACCACGGAATAGTGCCCTTGCCTCGTGTTCTTCCCAGGTGTTCAGGATTTCCCAGGGCACGCGTAAGCTCGTCGTTCTCTCTGTTGGGCTGGAACACCCCCGATCGAGCCTCTTCTATTGCAACAAGTAGCGCATCGTCGGCTCCGTTCAGACATGCCTTCGTCGAAACATTGCCTGTCTTCGGGTCCAACTCCCCCCCATGCGCATAGAACCAAGTCCTGCACCTGGGGGGCGAGCTCTTAGTAACCGGAGTGACACCTGCATCCTCCATCTCTTTCTCAGACTTATCCCACTTAGGCATTGCCACCGCGTAGCCACCTGGCCCCAGCTTATGGAACTTATCCTTTTTTTCGGCATTCTTCTTGTTTATTCTCGACCGTTCCTTAGCTAATTCTGAATCCTTGAATTTCACGAAATCGTCCCAATGAGCACTTTGATTCTCTAGTATCCCCTCGAATACTGGAGTCTTCCTTCCTCCCTTGACGTACTTCTCCCACGTCGTTCTCTTGTGGTTCTTGAATGCAACCGCCATCTTCCTAAAAGCAGCGTCCTTGACTTTCCGCACGTCTGCTTCTGTGAAATTATCTGGTAGGGTGAAATGTTCCATGAGAGTATCCCAAAGCAGATTTTTTTGATTCTCGTCGACAAAAGTAACATCTGGACGTGGATTTGCTGGCTTTCTCCATTCTTGAAGGGAGATCGGGAGTTGGTCCTTCACAAGAACTCCGCACTGACGAACGAACTTGTCCGCAATCTTCTTAGGCGCTAATGGTTCGCCATTAGGTTTGAATGCCTCGATATTGTACTTTACGCCCTCCTTCAACTTTTTGTTCGGGCCTCGTTTCGTCCTTTTTCCTGAAGATTAGCTCGATCCGGATGGCTGAAAGAAGAAAGATTGATTCATCAATATATCTTCAACTCATTTAAAACATGCGATGATCACCAGATTCCTGCTTATATAAATATATATACCTCGCCGGTGTTTGTTGTTTCAAGATCAACATGTTCTTCGTCGTAGTTCATGACTTCATCTTCTCGGTCGTCGCGATCGAATATCATATCACCCTCTCCGGTGTTGTTTAGAAATTCGGAGCCGTCAAAATCTTCTTCATTCTGATCATCATCTGGCCCGCGTATGATATCGAACATGGTCTGTTCTCTCTCTCTGTCGGTATTGTCCGCCATAGCTTTTATTTAACTATGCCAAAAGAAATATAAAACAATTTAGTATAATCTCGAATACATCGTCTCGAATAATAGATATAATCTCGAATACATCGTCTCGAATAATAGATTTAATCTCGAATACGTCGTCTCGAATAATACATCACTAGCTAGCTAGCTAGCAAGCTAATAAAGATCGAATACTACAGAGTAATCTAGGCCACTCGCGGTTCCTGAGGTGCGGGCTGTGGACACCCAAAGAGAAGGAACCATCACTGGATCATAGCTCGGGTGATCTCCCCAAAGAACCTGCCAGGTATTGGAGAACCTGACGTCCATAGCAGCCATGTAGCGATGGACGTGCTCGTCCTCCTCCCTGACACGGCGACGTACCACCTCCGGCGGGGCCGGCTCCCTCCGCACCGAAAGTGGCCCACGCGAATGCCACCAAAGGAGATGAGGGTCGACGACGGGACCCGGGGCCGGGTTCCTCACCAAGCGTCGCGCCCCTGAAGGTAGCACCTCCCAGTGCCAGCCCGGCGGAGCCCAGTCCCGGACATGGGTCCTCTGAAGCAGGACGTCGTCGCGGACGTGTCGACGGCGAGGATGCGGGCCGGGCATCGTCGACAAAAAAATACTATATGCCGCAAAAGTAAAGTAACATTTTTTAAATGATGGATTGTGATGATTTCATATATGCAAATTCTAAATTTTATAACTAAAAATATAAGAAACTAAAAAAACATCGATCATCGTCTAACAATTTGAAATTAATCTAATTCATCTAGCTAGCTAAAACTAACATTTCCAAAATTTCTAACATTTCTATAACATTTGACATTATATATATTATAACTAACATTTCTACATACTATTTGACATTAATCTAATCTAATTAATTAATTCATCTAAAACTTTGTATGAAAAACAGAAAAACAGAAAAAACTAAAAGCTAAAAACAGAAAAATTGTGTATGTGTGCGCGTCTAGTGTGTGTGTAGTGTGTGTGTGTGTGCATGTAGTGTGTGTGCGTGCGCGCGTATGTGTGCACTACGGTCGGCGCCGGCGCCGGCGCCGGTGTGCGCTACGATCGATTGGAGGGAGGAGAGGGGCCAGGGGAGGGGCTCACAGCGCGCGCGGGCAAGGTCGAGGCGATGGCGACGGCGAGGTCGGGGTCGATCCAAAGGCGACGGCGACGGCGAAGCGCGGGGATCGGCGACCGGGACGGCGACGGGGGTGCCACGGAGTCGACGGGGACGGCGCGACGAGGACGGGGGCGTCGCGGAGTCTACGGGGACGGCGCGACGGGGGCGGCGACGGCGCGGGACGGGGCGGCGGCAGAGAGAAGTGGGAGATGAGAAACTGAAAATTTTCGAAGTGTTTCTTATATAGGGGACACCTTTAGTACCGGTTGGAGCCACCAACCAGTACTAAAGGCCTGTTTTGGCCAGGCCAAGCGGGGGGAAGCACCCCCCTTTAGTACCGGTTCCTGGCTCCAACCGGTACTAAAGGCCCCCCCCTTTAGTACCGGTTGGTGCCACGACCCGGTACTAAAGGGGGTGCGCTGCCAGGCGAGGGGCGCAGAAGTTTAGTCCCACCTCGCTAGCCGAAGGGCGCTCACACCTGCTTATAAGCCCCGTCGCCGCTGCTGTCTCGAGCTCCTCTCTAAAGCAGGCCTTCTGGGCCTACCTCTGCTACTCTGCCCTGTGGGGCCTATTGGGCTTGCGGGCCTGCATCTTAGCCCAAGAACAGGTTGGGTTTCTAGTCGTATGCAGGCCGCTGTGGCCCGGTAGGTGGGCTTTTTTCATTTAGTTTTTTCTTTTCTGCTTTATTTATTTTGTTTTATTTATTTTTAGTTGTTTTTTGCTGTATTTAGAGTTTCTTTGTGAATATTTTTGATAGTTTTTAGAAACTTTCAGTTAGTGCCGGTAGTTTTTAAATTTGAATAGTTTAAATTTTGAATTATTTGAAATTTGTGTGAATCACTAGTTTGTGAATAACTTAACTTTAAAAATACATTTTCCAGTGATTCTTTTTTCTTATGTTTAATATTAGTGTGTTTTATCATTATATTCAATTTGGTAATGCTTAAGTTATTTAAAAATGAAATGCCTTTGTAACGGATGAGTTTTCGTCCGAAACCCTGATACTTCGAAACAGATTGTCCATTTTGTACACGAAGTGCATCCAGTTTTTGCGGTAACCCTCTCTACTTTTTTGCACATGCTATGCGGGTGAAATTATGATACGATGCCAACTTTCATCCTTTTCTGAGTTCATTTGAAATGCTTTTCAATTTCAGGGTCATTTAGCTGAAAAAAAATCAATAAATGCATGAAAGAATTTGCTTGCACATAAAATTTCTTCGCGTTTCAAATGCCAAAACAAATAACTAGCTACCCTAACTATTACAGAGATTCCCTCCTGGGTGTGAAACACAGAAGAAAGTGATGATAGTTAAGCCGATCACATCCCAGATCTTTGGGTGTGAAACTTTTTCTTCGCGTGTGTCCCTTTGCGTCGTAGCCATGGAAAATCTTCCTCATTTAACGGGATGCTCGGGTCAATATTCACTGTGAATGGAGCAATTTCATCAAACTTTTCATAATCTTCTGACTTGTCTGTCTTGTCATCCACTCCCACGATGTTTCTCTTCCCAGAAAGAACTATGTGCCGCTTTGACTCATCGTACGATGCATTCACTTCCTTATCTTTTCTTTTTCTTGGCTTGGTAGACATGTCCTTCAGATAGAAAACCTGTGCCACATCATTGGCTAGGATGAATGGTTCGTCTGCATACGCAAGATTGTTGAGATCCACTGTTGTCATTCCGTACTGCGGGTCTTCCGTTACCCCGCCTCGTGTCATATTGACCCATTTGCACTGAAACAAGGGGACCTTCAAACCACGTCGATAGTCAAGTTCCCATATGTCCTGTATATAACCATAATATGTTTCCTTTCCCGTCTTGGTTTCTGCATCAAAGCGGACACCACTGTTTTGGTTGGTGCTCTTCTTATCTTGGGCGATCGTGTAAAATGTATTACCATTTATCTCGTACCCTTTGAAAGTCATTATATTCGAAGATGGTAACTGGGACAGCAAGTACAGGTCATCTTCAATAGAGGTGTCATGCATGGTACGTGCTTGCAACCAGCTGGCGAAACTCCTGGTTTGTTCACGTGTAATCTAGTCATCAGACCGCTCTGGGTGTTTGGAGCGCAGCAAATTCTTGTGTTCATCCATATACGGAGCCACCAAGGCGGAATTCTGTAGAACTGTGTAGTGTGCTTCAGTGAGAGAATGTCCGTCCATACATATTATTTCTTCCCCTCCTAGCGTGCCTTTTCCATCCAGTCTGCCCTTATGCCGCGATTCAGGAACACCAATCGGCTTAAGGTCAGGAATAAAGTCAATACAAAACTCAATGACCTCCTCATTTTGACGGCCGTTGGAGATGCTTCCTTCTGGCCTAGCACGGTTATGAACATATTTCTTTAAGACTCCCATGAACCTCTCAAAGGGGAACATATTGTGTAGAAATACAGGACCCAAAACGTTAATCTCTTCGCATAGGTGAACTAGGACGTGCATCATGATGTTGAAGAAGGATGGTGGGAACACCAACTCGAAACTGAAAAGACATTGCACCAAATCATTCTGTAACCTTGGTATGATTTCTGGATCGATTACCTTCTGAGAGATTGCATTGAGAAATGCACATAGCTTCACAATGGCTAATCGAACGTTTTCCGGTAGAAGCCCCCTCAATGCAACCGGAAGCAGTTGCGTCATAATCACGTGGCAGTCATGAGACTTTAGGTTCTGGAACTTTTTCTCTGCCATGTTTATTATTCCCTTTATATTCGACGAGAAGCCAGACGGTACCTTAATACTGAGCAGGCATTCAAAGAAGATTTCCTTCTCTTCTTTGGTAAGAGCGTAGCTTGCATGACCCTGATGTATGCCGTCTTTTCCGTGCATACGTTGCTGGTCCTCCCGTGCCTCAGGTGTATCTTTTGTCTTCCCATACACGCCCAAGAAGCCAAGCAGGGTCACACAAAGATTCTTCGTCACGTGCATCACGTCGATTGCGGAGCGGACCTCGAGGTCTTTCCAATCGGGCAGGTCCCAAAATATAGATTTCTTCTTCCACATGGGTGCGCGTCCGTCGGCGTCATTCGGAACAGGTTGTCCACCAGGACCCTTTCCAAAGACCACCTTCAAATCCTTGACCATATCATGTACATCAGCACCAGTACGGTGGCGAGGCTTCGTCCGGTGATCTGCCTCACCTTTGAAATGCTTGCCTTTCTTTCTTACGGGATGCCTGCTCGGAAGAAATCGACGATGTCCCAGGTACACATTCTTCTTACAATTAGCCAAATATATACTGTCGGTATCGTCCAAGCAGTGCGTGCATGCGCGGTATCCCTTGTTTGTCTGTCCTTAAAGGTTACTGAGAGCAGGCCAATCATTGATGGTCACGAACAGCAACGCCTTTAGGTCAAATTCTTCCCCCATGTGCTCATCCCACGCACGAACACCTGTTCCATTCCACAGTTGTAAGAGTTCTTCAACTAATGGCCTTAGGTACACATCAATGTCGTTGCCGGGTTGCTTAGGGCCTTGGATGAGCACTGGCATCATAATGAACTTCCGCTTCATGCACAACCAAGGAGGAAGGTTATACAAACATAGAGTCACAGGCCAGGTGCTATGGTTGCTGCTCTGCTCCCCAAAAGGATTAATGCCATCTGCTCTTAGTCCAAACCATACGCTCCTTGCGTCATCTGCAAACTCCTTCCCGTACTTTCTTTCGATTTTTCTCCACTGCGACCCGTCAGCGGGTACTCTCAACTTTCCGTCTTTCTTACGGTCTTCTCTGTGCCATCGCATCGCCTTGGCATGCTCTTTGTTTTGGAACAAACGTTTCAACCGTGGTATTATAGGAGCATACCACATCACCTTGGCAGGAATCTTCTTCCTGGGGCGCTCGCCCTCGACATCACCAGGGTCATCGCGGCTGATCTTATAGCGCAATGCACCACATACCGGGCAAGCATTCAAATCCTCGTACTCACCGCGGTAGAGGATGCAATCATTAGGGCATGCATGTATCTTCTGCACCTCTAACCCTAGAGGGCAGACAGCCTTCTTTGCTTCGTACGTACTCTCGGGCAATTCGTTGTCCTTTGGAAGCATATCCTTTATCATTACCAAGCAACTTTCCAAATCCCTTGTCAGATACACCATTCTCTGCCTTCCATTGCAGCAATTCCAGTGTGGTGCCCAGCTTTTTCTTGTCACCTACGCAATTCGGGTAAAACAATTTTTTGTGATCCTCTAACATGCGCTGCAACTTCTTCTTCTCCAAATCACTTGCGCAGTTTCTCTTTGCATCGGCAATGGCCCGACCTAGATCATCAACGGGCTCATCTGATGCCTCTTCTTCAGCTTCTTCCCGCATTGCCGGCTCAGCTTCTTCCCGCATTACCGGCTCAGCTTCTTCCCCCATTGTTGTATCATCGTATTCAGGGAACCCATGGCCAGGATAGCTGTCGTCGTCCTCTTCTTCTTCATTGTCTTCCATCATAACCCCTCTTTCTCCGTGCTTGGTCCAAACATTATAATGGGGCATGAAACCGGTCTTAAACAGGTGGACGTGAATGGTTCTTGACGTAGAGTAATTGTGACCATTCTTACAGCGAGCACATGGACAAGGCATAAAACCATCCACCCGCTTGTTTGCCTCAGCCGCAAGCAGAAAAGTACGCACACCCTCAATGAACTGGGCAGAGCATCGGTCATCGTACATCCATTGCCGGCTCATCTTCATTACACAACACCGAATAGACCAAATTAATACAAGTTCATACATAAAGTTCATACAACACTTAAATGCAACAAACAAATAACTCTCTAGCTAAAGCATTTAAATGCAACAACAAATACGATCAAGATCGCAACTAAGGTAACAATGGATCCAACAGCATAATGATACCAAGCCTCACTATCGATGGCATATTTTCTAATCTTTCTAATCTTCAAGCGCATTTTCTCCATCTTGATCTTGTGATCATCGACGACATCGGCAACATGCAACTCCAACTCCATCTTCTCCCCCTCAATTCTTTTCAATTTTTCTTTCAAGTACTCGTTTTCTCTTTCAACTAAATTTAACCTCTCGGCAATAGGGTCGGTTGGAATTTCCGGTTCACATACCTCCTAGAAAAAATTTCTATGTCAACTTGATGGGCATAATTTGTCATAAACACGAAATGCAACTAGTTTTAAAAGAGAATATACATACCACATCCGAATCATAACAAGGACTAGGGCCGACGGGGACGGATATCAAAACCATGGCACTATATGTATAACAAACAACGTACGGGTAAGATAATTATACAAGTAACTATATATCCAAATCACACAAACATCAATTTTTATATAAAATTTCATGAACGAGAGGCTCACCACAAGGTGGTGCCGGCGACGGGACGGTGCGGGCGATCGACGGTGGCTACGATGGAGATTTAGAAGGCACTAAGTAAACCACACCTACATATGCAAACTAAGTGTTATTTTTGACCTCAAATTGCATATAAATCAAATACTAGCACATATATATATATCCTCCCAAATTACTAAACTCACAAATTAATCACTATATAAAGCATTACAAGAGCTAATCTAGCAATGAGAGATGAAAGGACAAAGTTGCTAACCGTTGTGATCATTTGAATGGATGGGGGCCTTCAAATCTTGACAAATTTTGGGCAAAATGTTTGATGAGCTCGAGAGGAAGAGGGGAAGAATAGAGAGGAGAGGGGAAAGGGGAAGAATAGAGCGAGCTCGGGTGGACGAAGGGTTTATGTAGGACGACCTTTAGTACCGGTTCGTGCCAAGAACCGGTACTAAAGGGGCTGGAGGGGCACCTGTCTGACAACATCCTGCCACCACTCTCATTAGTACCGGTTCGTGGCACGAACCGGTGCTAAAGGTTCGCCACGAACCGGTACTAATGAAAGCGGCTCGGCTAGCTGTTGGAACCGGCACTAATGTATACATTAGTGCCAGCTCAAATACAAACCGGCACTAATGTGCTTCACGTTTGACCCTTTTTCTACTAGTGCATGCGCCATTGGTATGCCTCCCAGGGGGCCATATTTAACCATGTGCTTTGGCATACTAATGACGCACTGTTGGGTGATGCGCCATTAGTGTGATTATCACAGTGCGCCATTAGTGTCTTGTGTGGTGCGCCACTAGTATGAATATTGTTTTTTCATTTCTGATATTTTCACAGGTTAAAAAATATTAGAGATAACATACAACACAGATCTGCTTAGCTTACATACCGGGGGCCATATATAACGATGTTACCTGCGTCCACCAGATCATATCCAACACACAAGTTTCATCATATATACATACATAGCCAACACATAGTTCCATCGTTACATATTACAAAAGTTAATAGGACATATGGAGTACCCGAATTTGCCGGAACGGAAGTTAATCGACATTCCGGCAAACTCAAGGGCCTCTCGGGGTACCTGCAAATTCATCACGACACAATGGTCTAGCAAGTCTGTACAAACACATAAAGAATAGAAAATTACAGTCTATGCATCATGAAAATTATAGTGTATGGATCATGGCATTTTTTATTCTACATTTTTATTCTATGGATCATGCCAGGAAATTATAGTCTATGCATTTTTTTAATCTTTGGATCATGATCCAATAAAATTGCCATCTCCCATGGAAATATAGCCTATGCATCATGGAATTTATACTGTATGGATCATGGCATTTTTTTTGTCTATGGATCATGATCTATAGAACATTTTAGTCCATGTCATTTTCTAAAACATATTTTTGCCATGGCAATTTTGAATCAATAGACATACTTCTCAAAAGAGGCATGATCAAATTCTGGTGCCCTTGACTTACTAGTATTTATCTCTTATGACTGATGAATGTGCATTGAGTCCAGAAGCAAAGACTCTACAGTGAAATGAAAAAAACCTTGCAAATATATTTATGATAACTCTAAATGAATCGGAAGGTGCAGATGCACTTGTAAAAAAAAGGTATTCATTTGCAGCAGCTTTGTTCTGATTATGACACCATTCTGTTAAGAAGGCAAAATAACATTATCATCCCAATTTATGGTTGAAGTTGAAGACCCTAAGCTTTAAAATGCCAAGTCTCACTTACGCATGTTAACTTATTTACCAGTTCAGAACTATCACCAGAAAATAGTAAATCCACATTGACCACATAATATTATTTTGCAACCACTCAGTTTGTCCTTGACTGGGACACTTGAAGCACAAAACAACTAATGCAACCACTCAGTTTGTCCTTAAGGGTTTTCCTTTTCAAATTCTGACTCTGCTTCTAAACAAAGTAGGCTTCTATCCTGTCTAGAATGTAATGAAGATGTCTTGGATAAGCTGAGTGTTGTAATGAAGATGTCTTGGTGAGACTTGATATATGTCCAAAATTAGAAAAATCACAAGGTACTTTCTCTACCTAATAAACTCCATATGACCACATAAAACCCTGTTTAACACACCTGTAAAGAGGAACAACCCCCCTAAGGAGCTAGAAAGCTATATGAAACAAAATTATCAAGCATAGGCATACAAATTCAGTACTGTATGAAACAAAATAGGTACAACAAGTAGCTGCTAGAGTCATATGCTGAGAGTAGGTGTCAGCTTAAGACATTCTGAAATAGTAAATAACTAAAGGGCACTTGGTTATGCACTTAGTAACAAGGTATATTGCATGATTCATAATTTTATAGGAGACCAATAGTAGAAATTTGATTGGGAGTGCTCCATTTCACTAGCGGCCCAATTGCTATCAGTAGCATGTGCATCACTGCATCGGGCCATTAACAGGTGCAACAACGAATGCATCGGATCCTTGCATTGCATAGTGGAATACTAACTTTACAATCTTTGTAAGCCTAAGCTCCCCTTTGTGTCATCAGATTCAGTGGAGTGAGCAAGCTACTCACACTGAGCCGAGTATGTGCCAACTGCCAACTACCGAGAGAGAGAGACTTTACAGCCACTCGTACCACAAAATCTACCTGTCTGTAACCAAAAGAACCGAAAGGCAGCAACCAACTAATAATGATAACATGGTAACGTAACAGCTTTGGGGAAACAAAGCCAACCCTGAATATAAAAATTACAGGAGTACTGCAAAATATTACCAACAGTACAGTACCAGCTCGCTCGGAAAAAGAATACAGCCATTCATGCTTTCCCTGTGCCCTCAGGTTCAGGATAGGAAAATCGCAAGCCTAAACATCAGAAAATGTGGAACTAACTAATCTGATAAAACTGATGTGTACAAATCTGTTGCCTCCCAACTTGATGTTCGTCTGTTCAACCAAATTAAATCTCATCTTCCACATAGCAGCCCGAACACAGAACAAACTAGATAGCACTTGACACACCAATCAATCCCATTGGAACGAATGGACGCACACCCACGGACGCACCGCATGGGCGGTGCTAGGGTGCGGTGAGCGCGCCTGGGCGGGGCCAGGGCACGGCCAGGGACCGAGGGGAGCACGGCCACAGGGGGCGGCAACTAGGAGCTGGGGGGGAGGGGAACCGGTGCAGCTCACCGAGAGGAAGACGATGGCGAGCTCGTGCGGGGCCGGGGTTGACAAGGTGACGCGGGTCGACGGTGAGGCCGCGGTGGCCGGAGGTGGAAGAAGACCTCGATCCGCACGATGCAGAGTCGTTGAGCTTGAACGGCTGGCCGTAGATGACGTAGAAAAACACTGCAGAGCTCCTGGACTCCTTGGTGGGGTGCGGGGACGACGGTGGTCGTGGGGACGATGCGGTGTCGACGGGGACGACCTAGTCGGGTGAAGCAGTGCGAGGGGAGGGGAAGTGGGGAGGTGCTAGCGTGTGGAGCGAGCGGGGGGGTCGTTGGAGCGGGCGCGGGGGAGCCGGAGCGGGTGTGGAGCGGGCGCGGGGGTCGTTGGAGCGGGCCAGGGGTCGTCGGAGCGGGCGTGGCGGGGGAGGGAAGGGGGATCTGGCTGTTGGGTTTCGTAGTAATTTCAAAAAAAATCCTACGCACACGCAAGATCATGGTGATGCATAGCAACGAGAGGGGGAGAGTGTGATCTATGTACCCTTGTAGATCGACAACGGAAGCGTTCACTTGGTTGATGTAGTCGTACGTCTTCACGGCCCGACCGATCAAGCACCGAAACTACGGCACCTCCGAGTTCTAGCACACGTTCAGCTCGATGACGATCCCCGGACTCCGATCCAGCAAAGTGTCGGGGAAGAGTTTCGTCAACATGACGGCATGGTGACGATCTTGATGTACTACTATCGCAGGGCTTCGCCTAAGCACCGCTACAATATTATCGAGGACTATGGTGGAAGGGGGCACCGCACATGGCTAAGAATATGATCACGTGGATCAACTTGTGTGTCTAGGGGTGCCCCTTTCCTTCGTATATAAAGGATCCAAGGGGGGGTGCGGCCGGCCCTAGTAGGAGGCGCGCAGGAGGAGTCCTACTCCTACCGGGAGTAGGACTCCCCTCCCTTTCCTTGTCCAAGTAGGAGAGGGGGAAGGAGAGAAGAAAAAGGGGGGGCGCCGCCCCTCCCTCCTTGTCCAATTCGGACTAGGGGGAGAGGGGGCGCGCGGCCTGCCCTGGCAGCCCCTCCTCTTCTCCACTTTAGGCCCATGATGCCCATTAACCCCCCGGGAGGGTCCGGTAACCCCCCGGTGCTCCGGTTTTATCCGAAACTTCCCCGGAACACTTCCGGTGTCCGAATATAGCCATCCAATATATCAATATTTATGTCTTGACCATTTAGAGACTCCTCGTCATGTCCGTGATCACATCCGGGACTCCGAACTAACTTCGGTACATCAAAACTCATAAACTCATAATATAATTGTCATCAAAACCTTAAGCGTGCGGACCCTACGGGTTCGAGAACAATGCAGACATGACCGAGACACGTCTCCGGTCAATAACCAATAGCGGAACCTGGATGCTCATATTGGCTCCTACATATTCTACGAAGATCTTTTATCGGTCAGACCGCATAACAACATACGTTGTTCCCTTTATCATCGGTATGTTACTTGCCCGAGATTCAATCATCGGTATTCCATACCTAGTTCAATCTCGTTACCGGCAAGTCTCTTTACTCGTTCCGTAATACATCATCTCACAACTAACTCATTAGTTGCAATGCTTGCAAGGCTTATGTGATGTGTATTACTGAGAGGGCCCAGAGATACCTCTCCGACAATCGGAGTGACAAATCCTAATCTTGAAATACGCCAACCCAACATGTACCTTTGGAGACACCTGTAGAGCTCCTTTATAATCACCCAGTTACATTGTGACGTTTGGTAGCACAAAAGTGTTCCTCCGTATGTATCTTGCAAATCTCTATGTCTCCCACCTGGACTAGATCCCGGATGGAATTGAAGCATCTCTTGATGTGCTTGGTTCTCTTGTGAAATCTGGATTCCTTTGCCAAGGCAATTGCACCAGTATTGTCACAAAAGATTTTCATTGGACCCGATGCACTAGGTATGACACCTAGATCGGATATGAACTCCTTCATCCAGACTCCTTCATTTGCTGCTTCCGAAGCAGCTATGTACTCCGCTTCACATGTAGATCCCGCTACAACGCTTTGTTTAGAACTGCACCAACTGACAGCCCCACCGTTTAATGTAAACACGTATCTGGTTTGCGATTTAGAATCGTCCGGATGAGTGTCAAACTTGCATCAACGTAACCTTTTACGATGAGCTCTTTGTCACCTCCATATATGAGAAACATATCCTTAGTCCTTTTCAAGTATTTCAGGATGTACTTGACCACTGTCCAGTGATCCACTCCTGGATAACTTTGCTACCTCCCTGCTAGACTTATAGCAAGGCACACATCAGGTCTGGTACACAGCATTGCATACATGATAGAGCCTATGGCTGAAGCATAGGGAACATCTTTCATTTTCTCTCTATCTTCTGCAGTGGTCGGGCATTGAGTCTTACTCAACTTCACACCTTGTAACACAGGCAAGAACCCTTTCTTTGCTTGATCCATTTTGAACTTCTTCAAAACTTTGTCAAGGTATGTGCTTTGTGAAAGTCCAATTAAGCGTCTTGATCTATCTCTATAGATCTTAATGCCTAATATGTAAGCAGCTTCACCGAGGTCTTTCATTGAAGAACTCTTATTCAAGTATCCCTTTATGCTATCCAGAAATTCTATATCATTTCCAATTAGTAATATGTCATCCACATATAATATCAGAAATGCTACAGAGCTCCCACTCACTTTCTTGTAAATACAGGCTTCTCCAAAAGTCTGTATAAAACCAAATGCTTTGATCACACTATCAAAGCGTTTATTCCAACTCTGAGAGGCTTGCACCAGTCCATAAATGGATCGCTGGAGCTTGCACACTTTGTTAGCTCCCTTTGGATCCACAAAACCTTCTGGTTGCATCATATACAACTCTTCTTCTAGAAATCCATTCAGGAATGCAGTTTTGACATCCATCTACCAAATTTCATAATCATAAAATGCGGCAATTGCTAACATGATTCGGACAGACTTAAGCATCGCTACAGGTGAGAAGGTCTCATCGTAGTCAATCCCTTGAACTTGCTGAAAACCTTTTGCAACAAGTTGAGCTTTGTAGACAGTAATATTACCGTCAGCGTCAGTCTTCTTCTTGAAGATCCATTTATTCTCAATTGCTTGCCGATCATCGGGCAAGTCAACCAAAGTCCATACTTTGTTCTCATACATGGATCCCATCTCAGATTTCATGGCTTCAAGCCATTTTGCGGAATCTGGGCTCACCATCGCTTCTTCATAGTTCGTAGGTTCATCATGATCTAGTAGCATGACTTCCAGAACAGGATTATCGTACCACTCTGGCGCGGATCTCACTCTGGTTGATCTACGAGGTTTAGTAGTATCTTGTTCTGAAGTTTCATGATCATCATCATTAGCTTCCTCACTAACTACTGTAGGTGTCACTGAAACAGTTTTCTGTGATGCACTACTTTCCAATAAGGGAGCAGGTACAGTTACCTCGTCAAGTTCTACTTTCCTCCCACTCACTTCTTTCGAGAGAAACTCCTTCTCCAGAAAGTTTCCTAATTTAGCAACAAAAGTCTTGCCTTCGCATCTGTCATAGAAGGTGTATCCAATAGTTTCCTTTGGATATCCTATGAAGACACATTTCTCCGATTTGGGTTCGAGCTTATCAGGTTGAAGCTTTTTCACATAAGCATCGCAGCCCCAAACTTTCAGAAACGACAACTTTGGTTTCTTGCCAAACCACAGTTCATAAGGCGTCGTCTCAACGGATTTTGATGGTGCCCTATTTACCGTGAATGCGGTCGTCTCTAGAGCGTATCCCCAAAACGATAGCGGTAAATCAGTAAGAGACATCATAGATCGCACCATATCTAGTAAAGTACGATTACGACGTTCGGACACACCATTACGCTGTGGTGTTCCGGGTGGCGTGAGTTGCGAAATTATTCCACAATTTTTCAAATGTACACCAAACTCGTAACTCAAATAATCTCCTCCACGATCAGATCGTAGAAATTTAATTTTCTTGTTACGATGATTTTCTACTTCACTCTGAAATTCTTTGAACTTTTCAAATGTTTCAGACTTGTGTTTCATTAAGTAGATATACCCATATCTGCTTAAGTCATCTGTGAAGGTGAGAAAATAACGATATCCGCCACGAGCCTCAATATTCATCGGACCACATACTTCTGTATGTATGATTTCCAACAAATCTGTTGCTCTCTCCATAGTACCGGAGAACGGTGTTTTTGTCATCTTGCCCATGAGGCACGGTTCGCAAGTACCAAGTGATTCATAATCAAGTGGTTCCAAAAGTCCATCAGTATGGAGTTTCTTCATGCGCTTTACACCGATATGACCTAAACGGCAGTGCCACAAATAAGTTGCACTATCATTATCAACTCTGCATCTTTTGGCTTCAACACTATGAATATGTGTATCACTACTATCGAGATTCAATAAAAATAGACCACTCTTTAAGGGTGCATGACCATAAAAGATATTACTCATATAAATAGAACAACCATTATTCTTAGATTTAAATGAATAACCGTCTCGCATCAAACAAGATCCAGATATAATGTTCATGCTTAACGCTGGCACCAAATAACAATTATTTAGGTCTAATATTAATCCCGAAGGTAGATGTACAGTACAAGAAATATGTCAACTTATGACCACCACTATTGGTCACTGAATGGTCACAAATTTCCATTTATGACCTTTTTGTGACCAAAAACATAAGGTCAAAAGCTGGGCATCGTAAACTGACTATAGCGACCTTTCTTCTGGAATGGTCGCAAACGTTTATGACCAAAATATGTCCACTGTGGCGTTTTGGTCACTAGCAACCTCTCCAGGCCACGTAGGCATCCAGCGTGGCAAGCTGATGTGGCACAAGATTCAGCCTGGTCCAATTCAGTTTTCTACATGGGCCTAGCCCAACAATTCGGCCTTTTTACTGTATTTTTTTCCTGTGCTTTTATTAGCTACATGGTTCTGGCCCAACAATTCAGCCTTATTAATTTCTTTGCGTGGCCCTTTTAATAGCATATTTTCTTTTTGATCATGTATTTTTCTGGGCCATTTCTTTGTTGGGCCTCTCATGTTTTTTATATGTATCATGGGTCCACTAGTCAAATGGATCCCAGTTATCATGTTCTCATAAGTGGGTCCAAGTTGTCAGGTTCTAGCAAGTGGGTCCGACTTGTCAGGGCCATATTCCTCATTTCATTTTGACAGTAAATAAATAACCAATATTTAAATTGGCACCGACAAAATACACATATAATACTTCAAATAACAACAACCAGATTCAGTATAGAGCCAGATTCTGTATGGAGCTCCTGCTCTACAAATAACACGCAATACAATGGTGCTCCTGCTCTACAAATAACTCTACAAGTGGAGTAACTAATTTACAAGCTCTACAAGCACTATATTCTTCAGGATGGAGCTCCTTCGATAGCATTACAAACAGGCAAATGCACCTGCTCCTGCCATAGTCAGGACTGAGCTAATACGGTCGCCCTGTTACATGAATTAGGAGAGAAGAATCAGAAAACTGGAGCCAATATATTATGAAGAGACCATTCAATAAAAAGGACAAGTTCTTCAGAATGATAACACAAATTCAGCTAGCACAATGCTTTTAGAAGTTACAAAAAATAACGATTACTACATGGCAGATGATCATGAAGAGTATAAACACATCTTAAATCTTACTTGTAAAAACAGAATACATTAGTGCAGGGGAGTTCAGGCAGAAAACATACTACCATAGTGTGCCCCTGGTTAGCCCGAATCAGCAGCTCGCCATACTCCTCCAACAGACTGAACCTCTACTTGTTGTCTCGCTTGACCGCCTACACGCGAGAAGGCAAAAAAACATTTACTTAAAGCATCTTACAATTCACAACAAGTTCGAGACTGACCCAATTAATTTTACAGCATATAGAGATTTCACAACCAATGGTCATGGTGCTAGGCTGCTAGCTATCAAGATGAAAACAACATGTAGCAGATACATTGTACAAACAGGAATTCAGCTGAAATCCTAGGTCACAAACCCGCAACATCGCATTAACACTGCATGTGCAATGATTTGGCTAACAAGTGCCAACAACACGAAACACATACTGTAGCACAACTAAGAACAACACAGGCCATAGAAATAATATAACCAGTCAAGGGCAGCTCTAAGCAAGCATAGTTGCACATGCAAATTCAACTGTCTAGTTAAATGCTCTACAGGTCTTCTAAATTGCTCGACAGATAAAAACAGCGCAAAATACTTCATGAAAGCACGAAATCATTACATTGTACTGGTACTGAAACAGAAACAGGAACAAATTGAGCATCGGCTCCAACGCAGATCGGGAATACAGCAATATAGTATCAAAAATAAACTACTAGAATACATAGAAATTCCATGCAAATGAGTAATTCCATAATACAGTTTCCTTTTTTGAAGAGTTGCATATCACAATAAAAACAGATACAATGTTTAATTGCCCGAGGCCAGAACAGTATAGTAAAGAACACAGAACATTCAAGGCATGCATACATTATTAATTAAAAGAGAGGATCTATCAATAAGGATGAGTTAACCCATGCATTCCTTACATATGAGAGCATTAGAATACAGTTAACAGATGCACTTTCACCGTCAAATCTGAAGTAATACAACCAATCATAGTTAAAATGGCTGGGATGTAACTCATATCTATACGCAGGTCACATACTAGCATAGATCTTAAACGAGCTGAGTTAAGGAAAAATTAATGACTGAAACAATTCTAACAGCAAGCTGGTTAAGCGGTGCAGCCTTCCAGGTACCATTGCATACCCAACTTATAATATTGCCATCAAACTTCCACATAAATGACAAGTCAAACATGCTGATGGACAACAGAATTTAGCTCATACAATGCAAAACTATTGTACACAAAACCACAGTTTGGATCTATCTAGCAAACTGTTTTAAGAACAAATCACATCAAGACATGGACAGTAAAGGCAATCACTTTAGAAGGCTTGGACTGCATATACAAGTTGATAATGGAACTAACAAAGTTTAGCTTATGTAGTTCAAGAATTATACTCCCTCCGTCCGAAAATAAGTGACTCAACTTTGTACTAACTTTGTACTAAAGCTAGTACAAAGTTGAGTCACTTATTTTGGGACGGAGGGAGTACTTGACATTGGAACACTAGCACGTGGAAATTGGAGGAACTGAAACTGCATCCACCAGGCAGAACCAGCTGTGCATGGCTGTTGCAGCGGAAAAAGACTGCCTCAGTCAACCTATTATTTTGCTTGGGGTGAGGATGATCTACAAAAATGAGTAAGATATTATTGGCATCAGCTGAACTAGCAGTAGTGCATCTAACTGAGATACGGATAAAGACAGGTAAAAGCTAAGACAAAGTAGCTATTGGCCTGCTACATCAAGGAATCCCTCTCTATCTCTCTGCTTGCATGTTTTCAAGAACACGAGGGAAAACTAACAAGCTACCAGTACAAACCTAATAAATAACAAACAGAGGAGGCTCCACGTCCAAGGCCACCAGATGATTAGCATCTCCACCAGACGATCTACAATCACAAGTCCAAGGCCACCAGATGATTAGCAGTGGCTCGACTAATCAACTATTCACTACTGGAGTAATGATTACCAAGTTATCCGTCACATCTTGCTGTTGGCAACATCACACAAGAACCAGAGTGCCGTCGTCCACCTCGCCCATGAGGTCAAGCAGCTCGAAGATGAGGCTCCACGTCGTGTGCACATCTACAAATTAATGCATGCATATGGATCAGTACAGGAACGCCCCAACCAAAAGCGGAATGGGAGGATCAGAGAAAGCAAGAGAAGGTGGAGGATGTGTGCAGGGAGGGGGGAATGTCAGTACCTGGAACCAGACGAAGAAGGTGGAAGACGGCTGCATGAGAATCCTCTCGGTGCCGCCGCACCCTCCTAGTGAGTGCAGATCCGGGGCCTCACTTGGTCATGACCAGATGTGACCCTTGTCGAGGACGTGGCCGATAGCCGCGAGGACGAGCAAGATGCAGCTTGTCGTGGATCTGGGAGGGCCACCGCGTCACCTGCTCGATCCGGGAGCGCTGGTGGTGTGTGCACCTGCGTGAGGAGGGAAGACACAGCACGTAAGGTAGAGTAAGGGAAGCCGAGGGGAGAACAGCAAATCGACATATTGCCTTACCTATACGAGCAGCAGAAGCACGCGCGGATGGCGTCGTCGACCGAGCGGAAGCAGACGTGGGGATGCAGCCAACTCGCCATGGAGCTGGAGCACCAGGTCCAACCCATGGGCGGATCTAGAAGCCGATGCCATGGAGGAGATGAGCTCCAGGTCCAGCCCCTGGGCGGATCTGGGAATGATCGAGGAGAGGTCGACGGCGGGGTGGTGTGGCCGCCGTGGGCGAGGATGACGGCGGGGTGGTGGCGGCCGCCGTGGGCGAGATCGACGGCGGGGTGGTGGCGGCCGCCGTGGGCGAGATCGACGGCGGGGTGGGGGCGGCAGTTGTGGACAAGCACGGTGGATCCGGGGGGGATGGGGACGGGACCGGGGGAGGATGGTATCTACACGAGGCCATCGCCGAGGTTTGTGGCGTGGTGGAGGCGGCCGTGAGGAGGGAAGGAGGAGAAGGCGAGGGAGGGAGGGCGCCGCCGCCGGCGATGGGAAGCTAGGGTTAGAGAGGGGTGGCGGTGTCGATCTGGATCGGATTGAGATCTGAGGGAGGGAGAGGGTGGCGGCTGTGGGTGCGGGTTGTGTTAGGTCTAGTTAGGTGAGACGGTGGGGGGGTCAGTCTGCCGTTAGATCAGGGACGATCAGACGGTTCAGATCGCCTACGGTAGGGTGATCCGGGAGAGACGTCCTGATTGGTTGAAGACTATGGCTGTAATTTAAAATATAGTCTTTAAGTGCTAAAAACAAAGGGGTTTATGAAGCAACTACCAATAATATTTTGCAAAATGGAACCACTAAAATTTTCACTCAAGTTACACCACATTTTATGGATGATGATAACCAACTTGTATGCATTTCCAATCGTTCTAGCCTTTTTGGCCATTTAAGTTTTGTAAGATTCCATCTGCAGCTACGAATGGTTATGCCCATGGTTTTAATCGCGTTTTGAAATTGGCATAAAGAATTAAAGAAATCAAAAAATGGAAAGCCTTTGCATTGTGTGATCTAGTGTCTAGGAAAAAACAAACTTCTAACACAATAATTACTTTTAAAAAGTCTACTTAAATAGTCAATCTTATGGTCACATTCTTGGCATAGTCTACTCAAATGACCTCATATCGTGCACAAGGGTGCATCCTGGAATGGCAAACAATTTTACCTAAGGAATCTTTTATTTTCTTTGGACGAAAAATCGGTTTTCCATTTTTTCGATTGCCCAAAATGAGTTTTTTTGTGAAGGGCCTACCATATATTTGTTGCAAAATTGTACCAAATCAATTTTATAAAATACTAGGCTATATATAATGCACAATTGACCAAATGGTCGGGTGTAAAAAGTTTTGATCCACCTCTGGTGAAAAAGACAAATTCCCGCTGATTTAGTAGGAAGCGGGTCAAATTTGAACTGTAGCTACCTCGTAGTTTGCTATTTATTTTTTCCAAAAATCATTTCTAGTTACATAAGTATCTATTTAATCAGAGAAACACCAAAAAATTTCCAAGATTCAACCACTAGCTAGGAACGGTCATTCCCGCCGTTTTAACCGCATTTTGAAACGGGCATAAAAAATTCAAAAAAAATCAAAAAATTGGGAAACCTTCGCATTGTGTCATCATATGTGGCCAAGTTCCTAGGAAAAATAACAAACTTGTAATACGGCAATTATTTTAAAAAAGTGTTCTCAGAAACGAGCTATCACGTGTGGAGATCAATGGCTTTCAAGCCAAATGATCAATCTTATGGTCACATTCTTGGCATAGTCTACTCAAATGACCTCATATCGTGCACAAGGGTGCATCCTGGAATGGCAAACAATTTTACCTAAGGAATCTTTTATTTTCTTTGGACAAAAAATCAGTTTTCCATTTTTTCGACTGCCCAAAATGAGTTTTTTCGTGAAGGGCCTACCATATATTTGTTGCAAAATTGTACCTAATCAATTTTATAAAATACTAGGCCATATATAATGCACAATTGACCAAATGGTCGGGTGTAAAAAGTTTTGATCCACCTCTGGTGAAAAAGACAAATTCCCGCCAATTCAGCAAGAAGCGGGTCAAATTTGAACTGTAGCTACCTCGTAGTTTGCTATTTATTTTTTCCAAAAATCATTTCTAGTTACATAAGTATCTATTTAATCAGAGAAACACCAAAAAATTTCCAAGATTCAACCACTAGCTAGGAACGGTCATTCCCGTCGTTTTGACCGCATTTTGAAACGGGCATAAAAAATTCAAAAAAAATCAAAAAACTGGGAAACCTTCGCATTGTGTCATCATATGTGGCCAAGTTCCTAGGAAAAATAACAAACTTGTAATACGGCAATTATTTTAAAAAAGTGTTCTCAGAAACGAGCTATCACGTGTGGAGATCAATGGCTTTCAAGCCAAATGATCAATCTTATGGCCACATTCAGGGCATAGTTTGTTCAAATGATCTCATATTGTGCACAAGGGTGCATATTGGAATGGCAAACAATGTTGCCTAAGGAAGTTTTCATTTTCTTTGGACAAAAAAACCATTTTCCATTTTTCGAGTGCCCGAAAGGAGGTTTTTTGTGAAGGACCTCCAAAATAATTGTTGCAAAATTGGACCAAATCATTTTTCTAAAATACTAGGCCATATTTAATGCACAATTGACAAAATTGTTGGGTGTAAAAAGTTTTGATCCACCTCTCGTGAAAAAGACAAATTTCCGCCGATTCAGCTGGAAGCGGGTCAAATTTGAACTGCAGCTGCCTCATAGTTTGCTATTTATTTTTTCCAAAAATCATTTCTAGGTACATAAGGACCTATTTAATCATAAATACATGGTTTGGTGGCGATACGTCGAGGTTTGGGCGGTGGCTGAGGGCCCCAACTCTAGAGCGCGTAAACTCGCATGCCCGTCACGTGGTCACCGCGTGACCGTAATGTTGCCATGTGTTCTGGGCGGCCTAGGCATGTCTAGTGGGTTGGGCACTCCCCAGGTTGGTGCTAGGAAGAAATTTACAATATAAGATTCTCACGAGGAGACCGATCGATGCTCAAACATGAATTAGCAGCCAAGTGTTTGATTAGCGGTACGGGAAATGCACATGGCCAATGGGCATGAGTTTTGGCCGAGGATGATCATCTACTAAGGAGAATGTATTCACAAATTTTCACCTCAAAAGGAGGAGCCTAGGTGGTACTTGCTTTGCAAAGTACCACACTGGACAAAAATATGAATGTTGAAGCTGGGCTCAAAATAATGAATGGATTGAGCTGAAATTTGGTGGAGGATGGTTATTTGGGCATAGGAAAGCATTGTAGAAAATTGATATCATTTTGACGTGCCAAAGTAGTACTTCCTTCACAATGCTCTTCTATGGACAAAAACTTGGGAAAACTAGTGAGAGAGATTGGATGAATGAAATAAGCTAAAAATTGGTGTAGGTAAGTTACATTGGTATGGTCATGCGCTGGTAAATTTTTAGATCATTTGGGTAAGCCTAGCTAGTACTTACTTCACAAAGCTTCTCTTGAGGTAGAAACTTTGGAAATTTCCTGAGAAAGATTTACTAGGAAAATTGAGCTGAATATTATCATGTGACAATGATTTGGGTATGGAAGAGTGTCCAAAAAGTTTGAGGGTAATAGGAGGGGTCTATATAACACTTGCTTTGCAATGTGCCAATTTGGCCATAAAATATAAATTGAACCTGGGCTCACATAGATGATTTGACTGAACTACAATTTGGAGGAGGGTGATAATTTGGGAATATGAAGGAACTGTATACATTTCATGTCATTTAGAGATATAAAAAAGATACTTCCTTCACAATGCTTCTAGGTGGAAAAAAACTTTGAAAATTTGCCGAGGAAGATTTGCTAGGCAAATGGAGCTGAATTTTGTCATGCGGTAAATATTTGGATAGTAAAGAGTGCCCAAAAATTCCGAGGGCAATCAAGAATATATAAATAGCACTTCCTTCATAAAGTGTTGTTGTGAACAGAATAGGAAAATGAATATTATTGAATTAGTTTTGAACTAGGCAAGGAAGGATTTTTACATATTTGATGAAGATATGCCCCAAAGAATTTATGAGATTTTTTTGGGAATGATAGAAATATAGGTTGCTTCACAACCTAGGGCAAAAACTGCCACATGGACGTGACACATAGGCAAAACTGATGAGATGGCGCCTAGTCATCACAACCCACCACAATCGACCATCTATATTGGTCATTAACAACTAGGAATAAGGCAACGGACTAGCACTGTTTGCTTTGTGACCATTTCGTGTAAGGAAATTATGACCTTTCTGACCAAAATGGTCGCAATGGTTTAGGGTTTGGAGCCCCCTGAACAGCTTTTGACCAATTGGTCTAAAATGGTCATAAATTTATGACCAATTCTTCGAGGGTCACTGACAGAAGGTCATAAGTTGACATATTTCTTGCAGTGGTAGAGGTAGCGTGCCGACTGCGATCACATCGACTTTGGAACCGTTTCCCACGCGCATCGTCACCTCGTCCTTAGCCAATCTGCGCTTAATCCGTAGTCCCTGTTTCGAGTTGCAAATATTAGCAACAGAACCAGTATCAAATACCCAGGTGCTACTACGAGCATTAGTAAGGTACACATCAATAACATGTATATCACATATACCTTTGTTCACCTTGCCATCCTTCTTATCCGCCAAATACTTTGGGCAGTTCCGCTTCCAGTGACCAGTCTGCTTGCAGTAGAAGCACTCAGTTTCAGGCTTAGGTCCAGGTTTGGGTTTCTTCTCTTGAGTAGCAACTTGCTTGCTGTTCTTTTTGAAGTTCCCCTTCTTCTTCCCTTTGCCCTTTTTCTTGGAACTAGTGGTATTGTTGACCATCAACACTTGATGCTCCTTCTTGATTTCTACCTCCGCAGCTTTCAGCATTGCGAAGAGCTCAGGAATAGTCTTATTCATCCCTTGCATATTATAGTTCATCACGAAGATCTTGTAGCTTGGTGGCAGTGATTGGAGAATTCTATCAATGACGCAATCATCTGGAAGATTAACTCCCAATTGAATCAAGTGATTATTATACCCAGACATTTTGAGTATATGCTCACTGACAGAACTGTTCTCCTCCATCTTGCAGCTATAGAACTTATTGGAGACTTCATATCTCTCAATCCGGGCATTTGCTTGAAATATTAACTTCAACTCCTGGAACATCTCATATGCTCCATGACGTTCAAAACGTCGTTGAAGTCCCGATTCTAAGCCGTAAAGCATGGCACACTGAACTATCGAGTAGTCATTAGCTTTGCTCTGCCAGACGTTCATAACATCTGGTGTTGCTCCAGCAGCAGGCCTGGCACCCAGCGGTGCTTCCAGGACGTAATTCTTCTGTGCAGCAATGAGGATAATCCTCAAGTTACGGACCCAGTCCGTGTAATTGCTACCATCATCTTTCAACTTTGCTTTCTCAAGGAACGCATTAAAATTCAATGGAACAACAGCACGAGCCATCTATCTACAATCAAGCAAAAACAAGCAAGATACTATCAGGTACTAAGTTTCATGATAAATTTAGGTTCAATTAATTTACTTAAAGAACTCCCACTTAGATAGACATCCCTCTAATCCTCTAAGTGATTACGTGATCCGAATCAACTAAACCATGTCCAATCATCACGTGAGATGGAGTAGTTTCATTGGTGAACATCACTATATTGATCATATCTACTATATGATTCACGCTCGACCTTTCGGTCTCCATGTTCCGAGGCCATATCTGTATAGGCTTGGCTCGTCAAGTATAACCTGAGTATTCCGCGTGTGCAACTGTTTTGCACCCGTTGTATTTGAACGTAGAGCCTATCACACCCGATCATCACGCGGTGTCTCAGCACGAAGAACTTTCGCAACGGTGCATACTCAGGGAGAACACTTCTTGATAATTTAGTGAGAGATCATCTTATAATGCTACCGTCAATCAAAGCAAGATAAGATGCATAAAAGGATAAACATCACATGCAATCAATATAAGTGATATGATATGGCCATCATCATCTTGTGCTTGTGATCTCCATCTCCGAAGCACCGTCATGATCACCATCGTCACCGGCGCGACACCTTGATCTCCATCGTAGCATCGTTGTCGTCTCGCCAATCTCATGCTTCCACGACTATCGCTACCGCTTAGTGATAAAGTAAAGCATTACAGCGCGATTGCATTGCATACAATAAAGTGACAACCATATGGCTCCTGCCAGTTGCCGATAACTCGGTTACAAAACAGGATCATCTCATACAATAAAATTTAGCATCATGTCTTGACCATATCACATCACAACATGCCCTGCAAAAACAAGTTAGACGTCGTCTACTTTGTTGTTGCAAGTTTTACGTGGCTGCTACGGGCTTAAGCAAGAACCAATCTTACCTATGCATCAAAACCACAACGATAGTTTGTCAAGTTGGTGCTATTTTAACCTTCGCAAGGACCGGGCGTAGCCACACTCGGTTCAACTAAAGTTGGAGAAACTGTCACCCGCAAGCCACCTATGTGCAAAGCACGTCGGGAGAACCGGTCTCGCGTAAGCGTACGCGTAATGTCGGTCCGGGCCGCTTCGTCCAACAATACCGCCGAACCAAAGTATGACATGCTGGTAAGCAGTATGACTTATATCGCCCACAACTCACTTGTGTTCTACTCGTGCAAATAACATCAACATATATAACCTGGCTCTGATACCACTGTTGGGTTTCGTAGTAATTTCAAAAAAATTCCTACGCACATGCAAGATCATGGTGATGCATAGCAACGAGAGGGGGAAAGTGTGATCTACGTACCCTTGTAGATCGACAACGGAAGCGTTAACTTGGTTGATGTAGTCGTACGTCTTCACGGCCCGACCGATCAAGCACCGAAACTACGGCACCTCCGAGTTCTAGCACATGTTCAGCTCGATGACGATCCCCGGACTCCGATCCAGCAAAGTGTCGGGGAAGAGTTCCGTCAGCACGACGGCGTGGTGACGATCTTGATGTACTACTGTCGCAGGGCTTTGCCTAAGCACCGCTACAATATTATCGAGGACTATGGTGGAAGGGGGCACCGCACACGGCTAAGAATATGATCACGTGGATCAACTTGTGTGTCTAGGGGTGCCCCTTGCCTTCGTATATAAAGGATCCAAGGGGGAGTGCGGCCGGCCCTAGTAGGAGGCGCGCAGGAGGAGTCCTACTCCTACCGGGAGTAGGACTCCCCTCCCTTTCCTTGTCCAAGTAGGAGAGGGGGAAGGAGAGAAGAAAAAGGGGGGGCGCCGCCCCTCCCTCCTTGTCCAATTCGGACTAGGGAGAGAGGGGGCGCGCGGCCTGCCCTGGCAGCCCCTCCTCTTCTCCACTTTAGGCCCATGAGACCCATTAACCCCCCGGGGGGTTCCGGTAACCCCCCGGTGCTCCGGTTTTATCCGAAACTTCCCCGGAACACTTCCGGTGTCCGAATATAGCCGTCCAATATATCAATCTTTATGTCTCGACCATTTCGAGACTCCTCGTCATGCCCGTGGTCACATCCGGGACTCCAAACTAACTTCGGTACATCAAAACTCATAAACTCATAATATAACTGTCATCGAAACCTTAAGCGTGCAGACCCTATGGGTTCGAGAACAATGCAGACATGACCGAGACACGTCTCCGGTCAATAACCAATAGCGGAACCTGGATGCTCATATTGGCTCCTACATATTCTACGAAGATCTTTTATCAGTCAGACCGCATAACAACATACATTGTTCCCTTTATCATCGGTATTTTACTTGCCCGAGATTCGATCGTCGGTATTCCATACCTAGTTCAATCTCGTTACCGGCAAGTCTCTTTACTCGTTCCGTAATACATCATCTCACAACTAACTCATTAGTTGCAATGCTTGCAAGGCTTATGTGATGTGTATTACCGAGAGGGCCCAGAGATACCTCTCCGACAATCGGAGTGACAAATCCTAATCTCGAAATACGCCAACCCAACATGTACCTTTGGAGACACCTGTAGAGCACCTTTATAATCACCCTTTTACGTTGTGACGTTTGGTAGCACACAAAGTGTTCCTCCGGCAAACGGGAGTTGCATAATCTCATAGTCATAGGAACATGTATAAGTCATGAAGAAAGCAATAGCAACATACTAAACAATCGGGTGCTAAGCTAATGGAATGGGTCATGTCAATCAGATGATTCACCTAATGATGTGATCCCGTTGATCAAATAACAACTCTTTGTTTATGGTTAGGAAACATAACCATCTTTGATTAACGAGCTAGTCAAGTAGAGGCATACTAGTGACACTCTGTTTTGTCTATGTATTCACACATGTATTATGTTTCCGGTTAATACAATTCTAGCATGAATAATAAACATTTATCATGATATAAGGAAATAAATAATAACTTTATTATTGCCTCTAGGGCATATTTCCTTCACTGGCGAGGGAGAGGGAAGGGGGGATCGGGCGAAGGGGTATCCAGCTAGACACGATAGCAATGGCGCACCACCCTCTGGTGCGCCATTAGTAGTTTTTTTTCTGACAGCAATGGCGCACCCTCCTATGGTGCGCCATTAGTAACATTTTTTTTTCATTATTTCTTGTTGCATCTAATAATTTGTTTTTTATCAAATTTGTTATTTTCATGAGGACTAGAACAGAAGATATCATCAAATATCATCAATTTTTTTTTGAAAATATCATCAAATTTGTTTTTTTATTTTTAATTGAAAATATCATCAAATTTGTTGTTTGAAGATATCATCAAATTTCTTATTTGAAAATATCATCAAATTTGTTATTTAAAATATCTTCAAAAAGTGGGGGAGGGTGCGGGTGTCGGCGGCGGCGGTGGAGCGGGGGAGGGTGCGGGGGGTGCTCGTCGGCGGCGGTGGAGCGGGGGAGGGTGCGGTGGGTCGTCGGCGGCGGTGGAGCTAGCGGGGGAGGGTGCGGGTGGGATCGAGATCGAGATGGAGGGGGATAGCGATCGAGATGAAGGGGCATCGAGATAGAGATGGAGGGAGGATCGAGATCAAGATGGAGGGGGATTGAGATCGAGTGTCCTCAGCAACAAGGCAGCCATGTCCCTGGGCGATGTGAAGTCTGGCGAGATGGGGACAACCGTGTTCTCCAAAGACGTGCGCGGCTAAAACCATCGGGCGGTGGTATGACTAGTCGTGTCCCTGGCATATGAAGTGTTAAGCGGGAGCTCCTATTTGCTGACCTGGTGTCGGAAGTCGGTGGTATGAGTAGCCGTGTCTGGATGACAGATGGCGAAGCGCTGGCGGATCGTGAAGACCGTACACTTGCAAACAAGTAGAGAGGTCGTGCTTTCGGTCTTCTGTTCGAGGGATTGTTCGAGGGCAGTTCGCGGGATCGTCATCGACGTTCGAGGGACTCCATGTACGATCTACGCCGACTCGTCTACTTCTGCTGCACTCGCGGAGTCTGTAACGATCGTTGATCACAACCCGTTATGCATTTTCATATTGTTCCCGGGTCATCGATGACCACATGCTCGGTGCGGGGTGCCCCCTAATTTTTTATTTTTTTTCACTTTTTTCTGTTTTTCTTTTTTAAAATAATTGATGATTTAAAAAAAGTTCCAAATTTCTAAATATTTGCGAATTTTGGAAAATGCATTCAAGAAATCATAAAATACTCATTTATTCAAAAAAATGTTCACGTTTTTTTGAGAAATCATAGAATGTTTGGGCATTTAAAAACTGTTTGTGATTTTGAAATAATGTTCTTATATTAAAAAATGTTCACGATTTTGAACAATGTTCACATATACAAACATTGTTCATGAATTTGATTTTTCTCCACGAATTCAACAATGTTCATGATTTTTATAAAATGTTCATTACTAGTTTAAAAAATGTTCATTACTAGTATAAATTTTGCCACGGTGCGCCATTACTAGTTTTGCAAAAAAGTAAAAAAATACAGTAGTGGAACACTCTAAGGCTGGTGCGCCATTAGTAGTTCTAACTACTAATGGCGCACTTTGCCTGGATGCGCCATTAGTATGTTTGAAAAAATGAAAAAAAAACGTTTTGTTACTAGTGTTGCACCTAGTGCCTGGTGCGCCATTAGTGTCTTCCACACTAATGGCGCATCCCCACATGGTGTGCCATTAGTATATATTAGTGGCGCACCACTTCTCTGGTGCGCCATTAGTGTCAATTTCATCTTTAGCCCTTTTCCTAGTAGTGTCGATTGTTCGATCACCGTAGTCCGCTTCTTTACCCTCTCCTTCCAGACCATCGGTGTCGTTGAGAAATGAGAAGACGACATCACTTCCTTTTGCGATTATGTCCCCCAACACCGCTTCTGTTGCTTCGTCTCAGGGGTCCATAGTTTCTGCAAATATTTACAACATGGAAATTATTATTCAAACATGACAGATGGATATATTAGTGGCAAACGTATAACTAGCTAGCTAATCACTCTTTTAACTTGGTAAATTTGGGTGGCCTCAAGAGAGTTTGTCGGGTAGGGGCGCGGCGGGAGGGGGTAGGAGACCAACATCGTTTTTTCTAGGGTTTGGGTGTCCTCGAGAGTTTTGAACGAGCGAGAGGGCCGTCGGGTGCTCCCTGGTATAAGTTATCACGGTTGAGAGGGGGTATATTTATCGACCGCCCCTCAGGTCGAAGTTATCCGGGAGGGGGTTATATCGACAACGATGACATAGATACATGGGAAAATAATGTTATCAGGGAGGGGGTATATCGACCCCCCCCCTCGTGTTGAAGTTATCGGGAGGGGGTTATATCGACAACGACGACATACATACATGGGAAAATAATGTTATCAGGGAGGGGGTATATCGACCCCCCCCCTCATGTTGAAGTTATCGGGAGGGGGTTATATCGACAACGACAACATACATACATGGGAAAATAATGTTATCGGGGAGGGGGTATATCGCCCCCCCCCTCGTGTTGATGTTATCGGGAGGGGGTATATCGACAACGACATACCCGATAAAAAATAAGAAAATGAAGAAGAAATAAAAAGAGGAGAAGAAGAAAGGAATAGAGGAGAAGATCGAAGAAAAAAAAGAAGAAAAAAAAGAGGAGAAGAAGAAAGGAATAGAGGAGAAGAACAAAAAATAGAATATTTTCTATTTTTTTCTTCTTCTCCTCTATTCCTTTCTTCTTCTCCTCTTCTTTTTCTTCTTTTATCCTATTCTTATTTATTTCTCCTCTTCTTACTCTCCTCTTCTTCTCCTTTCTTCCTCTTCTTATTTTCCTTTTTCCTCTCCTTCTTTTTCTTCTTCTACCTCTTCCTTCTCTAAAAATGCAAATTTTGCATATATATAAAACTTTTCTAACAATATGCATATATAAAACTTTTTCTTCTTCTTCTTCCTTCTTCCTTCTCTTCCTTCTTCCTAAATATATAAAACTTTTCTATAAATGAAACTAACCTAAAATGTACTAAATCAGAGAACATATATAGATAAAACTTTTCTAAAAATCTAACTTTTGCATATATGAACATATATACACAGAGAACATACATACATACATACATTTTTATAAAAAAGCAAAAAACAAATCATCATATATATGAACAAAAAATCTGAAAAAAAAACAAGACATATAATCATACATACACACATACATATACTCACACATATAGATATAATCTGGAAAAAAAATCATATAAATGTGGGAATAAAATAGGGAGGAAGGGGGCGGCGCCGGCCTAACCAAGGAGAGGTGCGGTGTGGTCGGGCCAGGGGCAGAGGCACGTCGTCGGGGTAGAGGGCAGCGACGGCGGCGTGGTCGGGGCAGGGGCGACGTCGGCGTGGTCGATCGGGACAGGGCGAGGGCGCGCGGCGTGGTCGGGGCGGGGCGACGGCGCCGTGGTCGGGCGGGGCGACGGCACGTGGTCGGGGCAGGCCGACGGCGGCGTGATCGGGGCAGGGGCGGCGGCGTCGAGGGGGCAGGGGGCGGCGACGGCGTCGACGAGGCGAGCTCGGGCAGCCTGGCGGCGTTGTCGGGGCGGGGCAACTTCAGAGATGATTGTGAAAAACGCAAAGTGTTTTCTTATATACCAAGGGAATTGGTACCGGTTCGTGGCACCAACCGGTACCAATGCCCCCTTTCGTCCCGGTTGGTGCCACCAACCAGGACCAAAGGTCTCTTTTCAGCAGCCCAAACGGGCAGGAAGCGGTGACCTTTGGTCCCGGTTGGTGGCACCAACCGGGACTAAAGGGGGGGATTAGTACCGGTTGGTGCCACGAACCGATACTAATGCACCCCTTTAGTCTCGGTTGGTGCCACCAACCGGGACCAAAGGCCTTGCACAGCGCCGTGGTGGTGGGAGTTTAGTCCCACCTCGCTAGTTGAGAGGGGTGCGTAGTGGTTTATAAGCCCCACTGCCGCACACCTCTTGAGCTCCTCTCCATTGCAGGCTTACGAGCCTAATTATGACTGCTATGCCAGATGGGCCTACTGGGCTTTCTGCGGGCCTGAATCCTGGCCCATTGATGGGTTTCCAGTCGTATTCATGCCGTGGTGGCCGAGTAGGTGGAATTTTTTTATTTTTTCCCAGTATTTTTTTATTTTTTGCTTTTTTTGTTTTGTTTCTACTTACAACAAAATACTTATTTATTTTATTTTATTTTGTTTTCTAATTACTTATTTATTTTATTTTATGATAATTGTTTTTGCTATTAAAGTTTCTAACAAAAAAAGTTCTTTATGAAAATTCTTTTTGCTTTTAATGATTTTGAACAGAAAATACTTTGATAATTTTAGTTGCATCAATTTTATATAATTTTAGTTTCAATAATACTACAGGTTGCTTATAATGTTTTGAACAGAAAATAATTTGATAATTTTAGTTTCATAAATTTCATTTATGTTATTAAAGTTTATTTTATTTTATTTTATGTTGTTTCTACTTACATATTTTATTAAAGTTTATATTATTTTGTTTCTAATTACTTACTTATTTTATTTTATGATCATTCTTTTTGGTATTGATGTTTGTAACAAAAAAGTTCTTTATGAAAATTCTTTTTGCTTTTAATGATTTTGAACAGAAAATACTTTGATAATTCATCATTTCACCCACATAGCATGTCCAAGACAGTAGAGAGGGTTACCGCAAAAACTGGATGCATTCGTGTACAAAACGGACAATCTCTTTCGAAGTATGAGGGTTTCATACGGAAACTCGTCTGTTACAAAGGGATTTCATTTTTTTGAACTTATTTTAAGTCCATAGTTTTTCTGTGTTCAAATGGACCATTCAAAGCCACATCATCGATTTTCAACCCTTACTCACTTCATTTGTTATTTTTCATGCATTTACTGATTATTTTCAGCTATATGACCCTGAAATTGAAAAGCATTTCAAATGAACTCTAAAAAGGTTAAAAGTTGGCATGGTATCATCATTTCACCCACATAGCATGTGCAAGAAAGTAGAGAGGGTTACGGCAAAAACTAGATGCACTTCGTGTACAAAACGGATAATCTCTTTCGAAGTATCAGGGTTTCATACAGAAACTCGTCTGTTACAAAGGGATTTCATTTTTTTTAACTTATTTTAAGTCCATAGTTTTTCTGTGTTCAAAATGGACCATTCAAAGCCACATCATCGATTTTCAACCCTTTCTGACTTCATTTGTATTTTTTCAAGCATTTACTGATTATTTTGAGCTATATGAGCCTGAAATTGAAAAGCCTTTCAAATGAACTCTGAAAGGGTTGAAAGTTGGCATGGTATCATCATTACACCCACATAGCATCGACAAGAAAGTAGAGAGCGTTACGGCAAAAACTTGATGCACTTCGTGTACAAAACGGATAATCTCTTTCGAAGTATCATGGTTTCATACGAAAACTCGTCTGTTACAAAGGTATTTCACTTTTTTTCAACTTATTTGAAGTCCATAGTTTTTCTGTGTTCAAAATGGACCATTCAAAGCCACATCATCGATTTTCAACCCTTTCTGACTTCATTTGTTATTTTTCATGCATTTGCTTATTATTTTGAGCTATATGACCCTGAAATTGAAAAGCTTTTCAAATGAACTCTGAAAAGGTTGAAAGTTGGCATGGTATCATCATTTCATCCACATAGCATGTGTAAGAAAGTAGAGAGGGTTACGGCAAAAACTGGATGCACTTCGTGTACAAAACAGATAATCTCTTTCGAAGTATCAGGGTTTCATACGGAAACTCGTCTGTTACAAAGGGATTTCGTTTTTTTGAACTTATTTGAAGTCTATAGTTTTTCTGTGTTCAAAATGCACCATTCAAAGCCACATCATCGATTTTCAACCCTCTCTGACTTCATTTGTTATTTTTCATGCATTTACTGATTATTTTGAGCTATATGACCCTGAAATTGAAAAGCTTTTCAAATGAACTCTGAAAAGGTTGAAAGTTGGCATGGTATCATCATTTCATCCACATAGCATGTGGAAGAAAGTAGAGAGGGTTACGGCAAAAACTGGATGCACTTCATGTACAAAACGGATAATCTCTTTCGAAGTATCAGGGTTTCATACGGAAACTCGTTTGTTACAAAGGGATTTCATTTTTTTAACTTATTTGAAGTCCATAGTTTTTCTGTGTTCAAAATGCACCATTCAAAGCCACATCATCAATTTTCAACCCTTTCTGACTTCATTTGTTATTTTTCATGCATTTACTGATTATTTTGAGCTATATGACCCTGAAATTGAAAAGCATTTCAAATGAACTCTGAAAAGGGTGAAAGTTGGCATGGTATCATAATTTCATCCACATAGCATGTGCAAGAAAGTAGAGAGGGTTACGGCAAAAACTGGATGCACTTCGTGTACAAAACGGATAATCTCTTTCGAAGTATTGGGGTTTCATACGGAAACTCGTCTGTTATCACATTAAAACCGAAGGACATACATAGTTCTCATTGAACAACACATAGCTCTCCAGAGCATCTAATTAGACCATACATTGAAATTATGTAAAACATTTCAATGCAACAAGAAATGCGATCATAATCGCAACAAAGGTAGTAATTGATCCAACTGCATAATGATGTGGTATGAATGGCATATTTACTAATCTTTCTAATGTTCAACCGCATTGCATCCATCTTCATCTTGTGTTCATCGACGAGATCCGCAACATGCAACTCCAATATCATCTTCTCCTCCTCAATTTTTTTCCTTCAAGTAATTGTTTTCTTCTTCAACTAAATTTAACCTCTCGACAATAGGGTCGGTTGGAATTTCCGGTTCAACCACCTCCTAGATAAATAAAATCTATGTCACGTTGGTCGACATAATTGTCATAAACAATAAATGAACCAAATAGTTATAAAAAGATAATATATACCACATCCGAATCATAGACAGGACGAGGGCCGACGGGGGAGGATACCAAAACCATCACACTATATAATAACAAGGAATAATAAAAGTAAGAAAATTAAACAAGTATCTATCTGAAGTACAAATTTTTTTTCTTTGAGAAAGAAGATAAGAACAAGAGGCTCACCACGGTGGTGCCGGCGACGAGATCGGCGCGGGCGATCGACGGCGGTGAAGACGGGGACGGGACGTGACGGACCGCTAAACCTAGACAAATCTCGGGGAAAATGGAGCTCGGAGGTCGAGTTTCGAGAGGAGAAAGATTAACTAGTGTGGCTCAGACATTTCATCGAACACCTCATGTGCATAGGAGGTGAGCTAGAGCACCCAAATGCCCTCCCCTTGCCAGCCAAAAAAAAACAGAGCGTTGTGGAGTGCTCTGCTGTGGCGATGGGGTATATATAGGCAGCTCATTTGTCCCGGTTCGTGGCTGAAACCGGTACTAAAGCCCAGCCTTCTGTCCCGGTTCAAGCCAAGAACCGGGTCCGGGACCAATGGTTGTGGGCCAAGAGCGAGGCCCATTCACTACTAGGGAAAAGGCTAGCAGCAGCGCGGGTTTTAGGTGTATCAGTAGCGCGTGGACCGGCGCTACTAATAAGGCGCTACAGCTAACAGGTAGCAGTAGCGCGTGCTCACCAGCGCTACTACTACACAAGTGTAGCAGCAGCGCGCTTAACGGAAGGTCGCTACTGCTAATAGCTATAGTGCGCTTCTCCCGTGCGCGCTACTGCTACTACCGCGCTGCTGCTAACTTTTCTCCACTCGCTACTGCTAATTTTAGTAGTTTTTTGTTTTTTCGGCATATTTGTTTTGTATTTGAACAGGCTTTATAGAAGAATCTTTAGCACATGCAAATGTCATCATGATACACATAGAAATGCCCGCGAGACCACAGATATAATCATAGCATATACATACAAATAGTCTCATCATAATCATCATCCAACACAAAGTGGTCTCTCGTCATCATCTCGAAAATAGCGATACAAGTCTCGATTACTTGCAAATACATCGTCATCCATCTAAACAATGATATACGCGAGAAGAGCTATCACTTTGAGTACATGAGTTCGTATCCCTCTCTCGCATTAGCGTGAACCTAGCTAAACTAACTACTGCCTGTCGCTCGGAAACCGGTACACCTGGGCCTGACACTCCGGCCACTTGTCGTATATGTACTCCTGGCATAGCACTTCTTCGCCATCTATGATCTATGCACCTGCATCGTCACATGAGTCGATGATATGCAACATATATAGTTGAGCAACAGAAAGAGACAGACTTGGCAAAAATAGAAACAACCTATCATAAGCATAAATAACAAAGTTCATCGTACCCCAAAATGCCCTAACTAGAGTGACTTTCGCTAGTCGAGGAGGAGGACAGTTTAATTACATCACAAATAAAGTTTCACCGTGCATAACTCAAAGTTTTGTCATACAGAAAGTATGGACTAAACGGACACATTGTCATATATCGACAATCACTCCAACATGTCGTTCCATCCATCCAAGTCAGGGAGATAGTCCCTGAGCCTAGTGAAAGGCTTCAGGTCAAGACGCTGAGAGGCTATCCATGTTCGGACATCTTCCCGCAACATTTGTCCTTCTCCGTAGAACATCCCTGTTTTTCCGACGACCTCCTTCATGATGATTTGGGCAAGTTCGCGCTGGATGTTATAGAACTCAGCTCGAAGTCGATGATCCTTGATATCTCCTATATCCTTTGCCCATTGCAGAATATGGGCATCACCGGATCTAGGTGACATGCGAAGGTTCTGGTGATCTCGTCTGTACTCCAGCATGTGGTGTAGGACATAGAATCCATCATTAAGAGAATCGTACGGTTGCTGGATGCACCAGAAGTCGGTCTTATGGCCGAAGGCGACCCTGCCGCCCCTTCTCTTCTTGTCCCTGACCTCTCCACCCATTGATTGGTAGTAATACATAGCACTGTCGAGAACATCCTTGATGTGGGTGTAATCCTTTTTGTGAATGTTCTTCGACGAGTCCAAGTAAAGAGCGTGGGAATTGGGGGTAGAGGATGATGAGGACGGCGCGCCCGCCGCTGCGCAAAATAAGTACACCTCAAATTAATTAGCCTCCACCGTGGAAATGAATGATTGAAATCGAAGGAAGGATAACAGCGCGGATGACTTACATGGGATGATAAGGCACGAGAATCGCCCCCTTGTCCTTATTGGTGAGCATGAAACTGACGATGTAATCCCTCGCGTACATGGTGCTTTGTGCAGACTCCCAATAAGCCCTCGTGCATGTAGTACGGGTCAGCGACACAGATATGAGGTATCTGCTCAACCCCAATGATGTAGTTCATGTGCAAGGCATAAAGGCGGACAAACATAAAATCCAGCTTCTTCACGTGAAACATGTCGAATATGTAATCGAATCGGAGGAAGAACTTATCCGCGGGGAAGCTGTCGACGTACGACATTTGCCGCAGAACGTTAACCACGTAGAGTGGGTATCCTGGATCTTTCGAGGCGATGAGGCCTTTCTCTACCCGCAGCACATCATCATGAAGTCTCCTTAGATCGCCGAATCTGACCCGTAGCGCTGTTGCAGGTAGGATTGGTTGACCGGGGATATGCCATTTATCCGCATCGGGGATATCTATACGGTCCTGAAGACGAGGCTGCTGAGGCGGCTGGATCATAGAATCAGCTTTTTTGCCTTTCCTCGCTCTCTTCCTAGACTTCTTTACTACCGGAAGGTCGTCCATAATACGTTGAGGTGGCAATTCAGGCACCGACTCATGACGCTCAAACCCTGAGGAGGCGCCAGTATAGACATACTGTTCAGCGCCATCGTCGTCCTCATCCTCATCCATGGCGATGTCATTAGGGACTAATGGAGCCTCCTCCTTACCCCATACTCTATCACCCAACCCGACACCCGACGCTAATTGGGTAGGTGGGGTGTTGATGTTCATATCTTGCTGAGGCTGCGTGCTCGTGGGTGTGCTCCCGGCCGCCTCCAGACGAAGCAGACTCTTTGGCCACAACAGGACCCACCCAGCATTGCAACAATCACCAAGCCGCCGCGGTGTCTCGTCGTCATCCCCCTCTAGTACTGGAGGAGGCAAATTCTCGTGGCCCGGTTTGACACTGGCCACGGAAACCTTGAAGACGTTCGGGGGGATCGGCCGGTTGTGGAACAATGGTTCCTTCGGCTCCATTATCGTCGCCTTCACCATGTCCACCTTCTGGTCGCCAATGGTGTACAATATGGTGCACGGGGTTTCGTCGGCCTGCAAAGAAAAGTCTGCGACGTGTTTCCTATGATTAAATCTAGTCAATTAATTCTAGACCTAATAAAATGAATAATGACATAAAAAAGGCCTATTGTTTTGCAGGAATGTTGACTCCTTCCTGGTGCATGCGGAAAATCCCGGGCACTCGATATGTCCTAGTTTGTAGCACAAGTCATGCTGAAATTCACGGAAAATTTTGGCATGACCTTTGCTAAAAAAGTGGACAAATCGAGAACCTGAAATTTGCCGGAACAGAAATGAATCAACATTCCAGCAAAACATAGGCCACTCAGCATCATTCCCTGGAAACAGTGTTCAAATATCCCTCTTCGACACCGCAACACATGTCCAAATATACACGAGCAACCACATGTCCAAATTTCACAAGCTAATTCAAAAACAAAGTGTAGAAGAAAATTCATTTAACTACTAATAGAACAAAATTCAGTTAACTTTAGTGCTCTATAATGATGAAAGGAAAAAAAATTCAGTTAACTACTAATTTCATTCATTTAGGTTATTCATTTAACATCACCTAATTAACCTACTGTACCACTACTACTAGCAGCACTACTAACCTAATTAACCTAGCAAAACTCTAGTGCCCTAACTGAAAAACATCTAATTAACATCTACCAGTACCACTATTGCCCTACCCTAATTAAACCCTACTGCCCTAACTAACTTTTGTTGTAAACCAAATTTTTTGCTCTAAACTAATTTTTGGTCTAACATCTACTACTTAACATCCTTTGCTCTAAACTAAATTTTTTGCTATAAACAAACTTTTGCTCTACTAATTTTTTCTCTAAAATGCAGAGAGAGAGGAGTGGGGGGGAGGGGTGGGGGACTTACAGAGAGGGGAGAGACGGTGGCGGGGAGGTGCTCGGTGACGGAGGCAGGGGCGGAGAGGGCGGGCTCGGGCACTGGCAACGGCGGTCCTGGGCGGGCTCGGGCGACGGTGAGGTGGAGGGCGCCGACGGTGACGTAGAGGGCGGCCTCGGGCGGTGGCGATGAGGCTGAGGGCGGCCTCGGGCGGCGGCGGTGAGGATGACGGCGGCCTCGGGGGGAGACGGTGAGGTTGCGGGAGTCCACGCCGGCAGGAGACGGCGGAGAAGTGGGGCGACGGCGAATTGGGGAGACGGCGGCGAGGGCGAGGGATTTGGGGAAGAAGTGGTGGCCGGGGGGCGGGGGGGAATCGCTTTTTAAGTGAAACATAACGGTAGCGCGTTTCCGAAAACACGCTATAGCTAAGTTAGCTACAGCGCGTTTCCTGAAACCCGCTACTGCTATTCCTTTCTCCTTTTTCCCTTTTTTCATTTAGTTTTCTTTACATTTTATTTTTTTCCTTTCTCCTTTTTCTATTTTTTTCATTTTCATTTACTTTTCTACTAGTTTTTCACTTTATTCTATTTCCATTAGCAGTAGCGCTTTACACGTAAGCGCGCTACAGCTAAGGACAGTAGCAGTAGCGCTGGGCCAGTATGCGCGCTACTGCTAGGTTAGGCTAGCCATGTGCGCCCAGTTCAAACATAGCAACAACACTTTTTGCTAGTACGCGCTACTGCTAAAGTCATAGCAGTAGCGCGGTTTATTTATGCGCGCTGCTACTAAGTAGCAGTAGCGTTTGATTTTGTACAGCGCTACTGGTAACATTCTGTGTATAAGGTTTTCCCTAGTATTGATTGGTCCCGGTTCGTGCCTAGAACCGGGACAAATGGGTCGACACGAACCGGGACCAATGCCCACGAGGCCCCGGCCAGCCCCCTGGGCTCACGAACCGGGTCGAATGCCCCCATGGGTCCCAGTTCATGGCTGAACCGGGACTAATGGGCTTGCCATGCCCGAACCAAAGCCCTGTTTTCTACTAGTGCAAGTAACAAATAGTAACGGCAAGCAATAGGTATACACCCACGCCCACAACTCCATTGTGTTCTACTCGTGCATATAACATCTACGCATAGACCTGGCTCTGATACCACTGTTGGGGAACACAGTAATTTCAAAAAAAATCCTATGATCACGCAAGATCTATCTAGGAGATGCATAGCAACGAGATGGGAGAGTGTCAAGGAATTGTCACGTTAGATGTCCTAGCAAAAGGACTTAGTCGTACAGCCATCGCAACTAGGAAGCAAGAAGGGGTTAATCGGGACAAAGGACATGAGGTTTATACTGGTTCGGCCCCTTTCGATGAAGGTAAAAGCCTAATCCAGTTGAGGGTGTTTACTAAGGTTTCGATGACCAGGGAGCGAATTCGCTTGACCTAGCCCTCTATTTGAGGTTACTTGCCGTGAGCCGCCGCTAGGTCGCCCCCTTATATACACAAGTCGATGCCAGGCGGCTCACAGAGTCCCGGCCGGCTCATAAACAATGTCCGGCTCGGCGACTAGTTAATCTTGCCTTACAACACAAGTCATATCCCATGGCAGCTTATTACTACGGGCCTTGAGTCGCCCTTGGGCCTTTGGCCCTTATAGAACCTCCATCTTCAGAGTGTTACTAGGCTTTGCGTAATGTATCTCCTGGCGTAACACAGCCCCTCCTGGGCGGGTTACACCAATAGTTATATCCCCAACATTAGGCCCCAGATTGATTTGGACCGGTTCATGTCAATCATCAATGCCTCAGAAAAATCTTCCGCCTTATCTGCACAAAAAATTGTAACCCGCCATGACGTCATCTTCTGGATTCGTGATAACTCGCCGTGACGTCATCTTCTTATTTAATTAATATCTGCTCAACCATATCTCAACGGATCCTTATCTTTAATGACCATCACGAGAATTGAGGCGTCCGAGTAGCTGGATAACCATATTTTAACCTTCTCATTTCTCGCGCCCGCTTTATGTCTTTCCTTATAAATGGGCACGACCAGGTCCTCATTCTTCCTCTCCTCATCTTCTTCCTCTCGCACCCTCTGCCACTCGAGCTCCGCCACCACCGCCGCGCACCTTGTCTTCCTCAACCTTGGCCGCTGCATCGACCTGAGTCAGTCCAGAGAACGGCGGCGACCCTCCGCAACAACCCCGACGCTGTAAGTTCTCGCCTCTTCGCATCTCAGATCCACATTAGGGTTTCTCGAGTTCGTCAGTGTTCTTGCTGTTCGTCATGAACCCTTCATAGCTTCTCCACCGCGGCCTCTTTTGATCCAAAGAAAGCATAAAACTTACACGGTAGTGGTTTCGCATCCATTTTAAATACACACAGACCCCTTTTCCTTGTACAAAGCCTCTTTAGAACTGGTGAACTTCTCTGTTCTTCATGTTTAGGTCTAAAATATTTTCTTTTCTGAACCGTTGTTTGATCCAAAATGATTGCTGCAACTTTTGAAACTTGTTTATGCAACACTTAGACAAAAAACTGTATGTTAGCTTCACCTTGCCATGGCGGCTCATGCCACCAGACTTAATCTGTAGTACTCCAATGGATATCCTTGACCGCTCGCGGAGGCTTTTAATAACCTTAACTGCTTATGGTGGCTTAATTAATCCGTCATGGTTAGCTGTACGCCATTAGCCCCTTTTTAAGTCGCCATTTTGAATATGCATCTATACATCTTGTTCCAGCTTAAATTTGAACCGGAATTTTATTTTTTGTCTTAGGCTATCATCATGCCGCCCAAAGCACCCAAAGCTCCCATTACGTGCAACTGGGTCAGGTCCAATGTCACAGACGCCATCCTTCACGATTTTGTTAAGCACGGCTATCTGCCAAAGAAGGAAGTAATGTCTTATCGTGCTCCTGATCCGTCTGAAGAGAAACCTCAACCTAAGGACGGAGAGGTTGTCCTATTCACTGATCACATGATCCGGGGCTTCGCGCTGCCCGTCTCAAAATTCTTCAGAGACGTCTTACATTTCTTCGATCTCCGACCTCAAGATATTGGCCCAACTCTGTGTCAAACATCTGCAACTTCCAAGTATTTTGCGAGGTTTATCTCGGAGAGGAACCCAATTTGTTACTCTTCCGAGAACTGTTTTACTTGAACCGCCAGAACAAACGTGCCAACGGGCCCAGCTTAGAACTTGGCGGTATCTCAATCCAGCGGCGCAGGGATTGCCTTTTCCCATATGCTGAGCCGCCAAGTCACCCCAAGGACTGGAACGAGACGTGGTTCTATTGTCAGGACACTTCTCCGGCTAACGAGCATCCTCTACCCGGCTTTCGCGCTCTGCGTCTTGAGTCCAATCACTCTCTTCCAGATAAATTGTCCACTGCCGAACGTCAGAAGCTTGCCCCGACTTTGAAGAAGATCAAGGCTCTCTTGGGGAACGGCTTAACCGGCATTGATCTAGCCTGGGTATGGATATCCTGGCGGGTTATCCCTTTGAGCCTCCGCCTCGGCTTGATGTGTGACTATACCGGTGAAAAAGATGACCCTCTGCGGCATAGTTCTGATGAGTTACCTGACGATATGGTGGATGATATAACCAAGTCCCTTCTGAATGAGAGCTTAAAAGACCGCGGCACTGTCGGCCTAGCCCCATTCTGCAAGGCTAACCCGGCTCCTCCTGTAAGCCGCCCTTCTCAAGTTTTTTACTTTTACTTTTAATAATCTTTTCATTTACTCAAAATCCGTTACTGCTATTCACAGGCCACTGACGCCTTTTGGAAGGTTAAGTATGATCATGAAGCCGCCAAGAAGGCCAGGAAAGCCAAGAAATCCGTCCGGAAAGCCGCCGCCCGGAAGAAAGGGAGCAAGACTAGTGCCTCAGACTTGCTTCAACTGGACGACTCCTCTGATTCAGAGGTAGTCCTTGACTCTCTTGGCTCGTTTTTTAACTATCTTATTGACACTGATTGTCAGCAGGAGGACACGGGAAACAGCTAAGGCAGAACCGAAGAGGTAACTATTATTTCTTCCGACTCCGAGCCCTTGCCAAGACAGAAAATCCGAAGGGTAACCCGGAAAGTAAGATTCTCACATCCTTTAGCTTACCTCGATCCTCAATTTCTTTTGAAGCAACAGATTTATGAAAGCCGAAGGCAGACCCAGACCAGTAAACACGCGGAAATCTCCTCCAGCATACCTGACGTAACAAGGAAGCGCCAGAACGAGGTTTCCTCCGATTTATGTTAATCTTACCCTTTGGCGGGTCTCATTCGTCAACCGTTCAACTCTTCCGACTCAAATTACCAGGAAACTTCTCCTTCCTCCGGCGAGTCGATGCAGTCCAGCCTTCTGGCTTTTAAGACCGTTCCAGGGTATGAACAATTTACTTATCTTGCATTCATTTCAATTTATACTTATACTAACCTTTGTTTCACTTCAAGAGGACAAGCCAAGCTCAGTAAGAGGAACAAGAAGAATCTGCCGGCCGAAGAACCGGACAGGACTGAGCCGGAAGTTGAAATATTCATGCCTGAGTCCTCCGCTCTTGAACCGCCGCCACAACAAACTACACCAACGCCTTCTGCTGACCCGCCGGCAAAACAAGCCGTCGATAGCTCAAGAAACCCGGACGCCCCAAGCCCGGCTAGGACAACTGCTCCTCAAGATGCTGATGTAGAGATCATCAAGACCAGTTACGTTGAGCCGGGGAGGCCAACTGTACTTGCCAAGTGCTCAGTGAAGGACGAACTGTTGGAACGCCGAAGGGCCAAGCTGGGTGTTATTGATTACACCCACCTAAGCATTAATGAAGCCTTCTCCGGCTATATGAGCCACGTGCAGATCAGTCGCGACGCCGAGATTGACATAGTGAAACATATTTATCAAAAATTAGAGGTATGAACTTTGTCCATATTCATTCTCTCTTACCATATCAGCCCCCAAGTCTATTGCTTATGATCAATATGCTGTAGACTTTCAGAAAGACATGTAGCAAGGTTAGCAACATAGTTAAAGTAACCATATAAAAAACTCCGGCTTACTCCGTAGTCCCCAAGTGGCGGGTTAATCAATGTGATTGAGCAGGCTCTTCATATTGTTTACAGAAAAACTTAAAATGTTTAAACAACAATATGCATTAAACCACAAGTGCCAAGCTGCTTTGCTTTGCAAAGTACTTGGTGTTGGGGAACGTAGCATAAATTCAAAATTTTCCTACGTGTCACCAAGATCTATCTATGGAGTCATCTAGCAACAAGGGAGGAGTGGATCTACATACCCTTGTAGATCGCGTGTGGAAGCGTTCAAGAGAACGGGGTTGATGGAGTCGTACTCGTCGTGATCCAAATCACCGATGATCCTAGCGCCGAACGGACGGCACCTCCGCGTTCAACACACGTACGGAGCAGCGACGTCTCCTCCTTCTTGATCCAGCAAGGGGGAAGGAGAGGTTGATGGAGATCCAGCAGCACGACGGCGTGGTGGTGGAAGTAGCGGGATTCCAACAGGGCTTCGCCAAGCGCTGCGGGAGGAGGGAGATGTGTCATGGGAGGGAGAGGGAGGCGCCAGGGCTTAGGTTAGGTTGCCCTCCCTTTCCCCCCCACTATATATAGGGCCAAGGGAGAGGGGGGGCGCAGCCTTGGCCCTTCCTCCAAGGAAGGGTGCGGCCAGGGAGGAGTCCCTCCTCCCCAAGGCACCTCGGAGGTGCCTTCCCCTTTTAGGACTCTTCCTTTTCCTCTTCTCTTGGTGCATGGGCCTCTTGGGGCTGGTGCCCTTGGCCCATATAGGCCAAGGCGCACCCCCTATAGCCCATGTGGCCCCCCGGGGCAGGTGGCCCCACCCGGTGGACCCCCGGGACCCTTCTGGTGGTCCCGGTACAACACCGGTGACCCCGAAACTTGTCCCGATGGCTGAAACAGCACTTCCTATATATAATTCTTTACCTCCGGACCATTCCGGAACTCCTCGTGACGTCCGGGATCTCATCCGGGACTCCGAACAACTTTCGGGTTACCGCATACTAATATCTCTATAACCCTAGCGTCACCGAACCTTAAGTGTGTAGACCCTACGGGTTCGGGAGACATGCAGACATGACCGAGATGACTCTCCGGTCAATAACCAACAGCGGGATCTGGATACCCATGTTGGCTCCCACATGTTCCATGATGATCTCATCGGATGAACCACGATGTCA